>NC_056745.1:1109586590-1109759090 GCF_019279795.1 Protopterus annectens | reverse complement strand
TCTGGAGGTATTCCCCTCACCTAAAAACTTTCAGTGTGAGCTTTATATACCTCCATCACAACCCTTCCCTAATTATGCCAAATCATCTTATGCTGAGTCTGTAAAAAAAATCCTTGAAATAAGAACATTAATTTCAAGTAAAAACCATGGGGCCACGGTGGTGCAGTGGTTAGCATTGTCACCTCAAAGCACAAGGTTCTTGTGTTTGATTCTCAGCTGGAGCGCCTTCTGTGTGGAGTCTGCATGTCCTCCCCACAGCCAAGTGATGTTTAAAGACATGCAGGTAGATGCATGCATGAATAGGTGTGCCTTTTTTGAAGGTTAGGCATCAGGCTGGCAACTTGGCACCATAAAAATCCACTGCCAATCATTAGCAGAGCAGAGTTCCACTTTGGCAACCCCTAACCAGGAAAAAAACAGTAATTTCAAAAAAAAAAACAGGCCACTTATCCACCTTGTGCATACCTATTATAAAAAGTCAACCTGAGTATAAACACACTCCAAAACTACAACTCCAAACCACAAAACCAACAACATGTTTTAGTGATAGCTGACTATTTTCAGACACTTACTCATCACTCACAAGACTAGACAAGGACAGGATTACAGTGAGTTTATTTAAAGGTATCAGGGCATTAAAAGGGCTCTAAGGGCCCTATCACCAGTCAAATATGAGTATGATATGGTAATGGCCCATGTAAGACTGAATGACTTGAGATGCAAAATGCTGACGGACATGCAGGCAGACAGATCAGAACTTTCCACAAGTTACAAATGCAGGTAAGACACTAATCCTGAGCAGAATCCTTCCTTCTCTGTGAATTATGCCTAGATACAAAGAAAACATACATGGCTTCGATAATTGGTTAAATAGCAGGTGTTATTCCAGGGAGATTTAGTTTGCATCACTATATGATAAGATGCTTGACAGTTCAATTTACTTCATAAAGATGGTCTACACTCCTACTTTCAAGGCTTCTACAGACTGGCTAAAGCCTTTACGGCTCCCTTGTAACTTTTTCAGACAGTGTTGAGATAATGAACATTCCAACATAACCAACGTATCAGTCACAAAACTGGATCATGTTAAACTGTCTCTCCTCAAACAGAAGCCTAAACAATAAATTACCTCTCTCTCCTCAGAGCATAAGTCTAAACAATAAATTACATAACCTTGAGACACTCCTGTATTTTGGATGCATCCATTATTGTATAGTTACTGAGATATGGTTAAAATGTAAAATGAGTGCTCCTTCTGTGCCTGTGTTTTGTGCGTTTCATATTTTTAGACCCAACAACAATTGTGTTGGAGTCTCCATATTTCTCAAGGAGCATATGTTCTTCAGGATTATACCTAGGGACTGACAAACTACTTTAAACAGGATTAATTATCAAATATTAGCTTTCTACACATAACTCATTGTGCACTGATGATCATGTAAGATTCCTCAGTGTTTTAAATGATCTCTCCTGTTAGCAGACACTCCATTGTTTTGGGTGTCACCTATTCCTGTGAGGTAGGATATACCCAAAAATTCCTAGATTTAATAAACAAAAAACTCCCTTGTACAAAAGAAAAAAAACAGCTATAGGAAACAGCATTCCAAATCTTACAAATATGGCTGCCTCTTGTTCTTCTCTTGTATCTCTTTCATCAGGAAAGTCTGACTACAGGCTTGTGACCTTCCCTGTTGAACTTCCAAAAGCCCATATAGTAAACCCCATTGAAATCAAAGACCATAAACTTACCACCCCTGTCCTTGACATAACAGTGAGCTTCACTAAGGAATTTTATACCCATTTAGAAAAAGCAGCGTTAGCAGTCTTTACCACAATTAAGTATCATGGGGAATTTAAAAATAAACTACCATGGTGGTCCATGTAATGCCCCACCACTGGGCCAGTAATCAAGGAGCCTCAGTCCTCACCATTGGTAACAGTGGAGGATGTTCACTCTGAGGATAGCAAGTACATACACAGTATTTCCAGATGTAGCTCTCTGCATCAAGTGCAATTTCCCTTAAGAGCACACAGAGACCACAGTCAGTCCAGTGCTGGTTTCTCATATTTTCTCCAGGTCCCCAATAAGACTCCCCACTGACACAGACACAGAGTTGAGATCTCAGCTGAGTGACCAAGCCAAGACCTCCAGCCTCATTGCTATTGCATTTTGTGGATTATTGATTATATTTAATAATAAATCATAAAAGACCAATACAATACTAAGCAAAGGAATTCAATTTCAGTTATTTTCTGAAGTTAACCACCTGTATTCTAGTTTCCACTGTTAAAATATATACATTTAAACAGTTGCGATAGTGCATGTACATTTCTGTTCTCTTCTAGTAGAGCACTCTGCAAATACCCTTTTCAACACGTCTGTATAAACCAGTTTGATATACACATGACATACAGTTCTAATACAGTTGTAACACAAACATCTTATATAAATCATGTTGATATTCACAAATGGCATAATTATTTACAAAATTCCAGCTAGCTGTGCTGGCAGTATCGCCTTTTGTGACAGTCCACAACCATAATAAACACTACAGCAAAAACAAAAAACTCCTTAAAATATACAGAAGTTCCAAAATCACTCTTCTAAATGAAAATATTGAAAGCATCAAGAATCTTATTTGACTTGTCCCCAACAGAATGGCTTCATGAAGAGTAGATCTTGTCTTTTTAACCTAGTTTATTGGGAGGGCTGTGGTGTCAGTAGAGAGTGGCTGCCATGCAGTACGTATTCTGCATCATGACCTAGCCAAGAACTTTGACACCATTCCCTATGCTGACATTATACTGAAGCTAAAGGTGTTAAAAATTGGCCCATATGTGGGAAGCAGAACTCACATAGTGACAGTTGCAGGAGCCTCATCAGAATGCAAAGTGAATGGTGGTATTCCTCAGAGATTATTGCTGGCCTTTACTTTTTGGATCTCCAATCAAAGAAACAAAACCTCTGGCTAACAAAGTGTCCAGATACCTACAAAACGGCATTTTTTAAGTCATTCTCTACTACCCAAACTTTCAAGCAAGAAGTCACCCTGGTAAACTCGTGGCATAATAAAAAAGGTTCAAATTAAATGCTAAACAGTACAGTATTGTCACTTTTGGTATCCTACCTCTCTGATCATAATATTATATTGACAGCACACCACTGTAAAATGAAAATGTAGCCAGGAACCTTGAACTTGTTTTAATAGTTTCCTCTGTTTTACTATCATGTGACAATGGTTATCAGACAATACTTTCATTTAGCACAGCTAATTACAAAAGGAATACGTTCAAGATCTAAAGAGGTAATCAATTCCTTACACTTACTGATCTGAATAATTAGTGAACAAAGTGTCCCCTTTGAAGGTTTCTCACTAAGCATATCAAACAATTAGAAAGACCCCAAAGGCTGCTAACCAAAAAGACTACAGGCTTAATGGTCCTGCTCTATCAAAAGATGCTGGAAGCTCTAGCCTTTAATTCAGTGTCTTATAGGCTTTTGAGGAGAGATTTTGGTCATGCTTACCATGCCACAAGAAACTCAGTTGCCTTGGACTTTCTGTGTCTCCACAATTCTAATACCTCAACCAATACTATGATCAAATTTTCACCAATACATAAAAAGATGGAAGACAGGTTTAAAACTCAGCACCTCCCAAACCTCTGGAATAAACTGCTCTTGTATGTTAAACAGTCAAACTCACTGCCTTCCTTTAAACTTTACCTAGATGACTGGATGTGTATTCACAAATTTACTCTGGGAATGCTTGGTATCCCCCCCACCCGAGAAAAAAGCTGCAGCCTGACGGAGGCTACTGCCAAGGCATAAGTGGCCATAATACTAAATGACCTTTTACTACATATAAAATCTATAAATTTATGAAATAATGAATTGAACCTTAAGTATTTATTATAGGTGTTTCTTTATATTTCTGCATTCTTTGTTTCCATGTCTGTATGCCTTTAAGAGAAGGTATCCTTACATGTATCAGTCTATGACCATGTAGAGTCTTTTGCAACAGGACTTAAATCCAGATACATTAGAAAACTAAAACATTTACTATGCAAAGCACAAGTTTATTTATTTTAATACAAGTTTTGTTTTATTGTGGCTTCAGGAACTTCTTTCATGTGTTTGAAAAAATGAACCGCATACCTCCTCGACCCTATCCTCCCATAACGCCAAATGCCTCCCTGACCCTATCCTCCCATAAAACCACATACCTCCCTGACCCTATCATCCCATTAAAATCACACTTCCATCTCTCCATACCAGCACACTGATACCTAATAATGAGTACAAGACAAAACACACCAGCCCTTCTTATTGTCATTATTTATAAATTGTAATCAGCCTTTTCTTCCAAAATCATCAGTTTAAGGAGAATTTAAGAGGGACAAAGCTAAATTTAGAGCCAAAACCACGGATAGATAAGAAGTATGCCTCCATGTGGCAGAAGTTAGCATGTTACTGCTTTCTAAGCTGTGAAACACTTACCACTTCTATACTTTTTTTCTCCCTAACTTTTGTAGTACATGACAGCAGGTAAAGCTCCATGCACTACAACAAATTTTGATCGGATCTATCCAACCAGAACTTGGAATGTTACATGCTCTCTACATTCGTGTCTCAAACATATAACATCCTAGTTACAATCAGAAGCCCAATCATAATTCTTTATATAATGCCCACATGGATTAACCACCATACTTCCATAGTCACCTCACAAATTAGTGCTTTGGCACCAGAAAGGGTAACAATACTTTTGGAAACTCCAGTCATCCATACAAGGGCAATATTCCATGTAAAACATCAAGAAGCAAGGTTCCTTTCCTACCTCACTACATCACCAATCTGCAGCCCAAACAATACTTCACTGAATCTCAGCTAATGTGCCTGACAGACTTTGTTTCTTCTACTTGTAGAGTTCCACAACAATATCCACTACTTCATGCACTCATAAGACATTCAGCAAAGAACCATTAACAATAAAACTTACAAAAGCAGAACAAACTGTCAGTGTAAGTATCCATAACAAAAGATCACAGCCTTCTGTGCGAAACCAGACTTTTCTTTGTTTACTAAACTAGATGAAACAGTTAACAATGACAGTCACATCCACAAGTAGTTTGTGACAGAAGCTGAATCTGTCTGCCTTCTGAAGCTGTTCAGTCCCGAGGTACCATTAAAAGCCTGGTCTCGCTCTTCCTCAGAAGTCCAACTATGCCATTCATTTTTCAGGAACATAATTACTGGCTTAGTCTCCAGTCCTTTGCTTTGTGTCCTTCAGCGAGGAGTAATCCATAACTGAGTCCTTTTTCGAGGAAGGCACCACCAATTACTAATAACTTTGAGTAGACAAACAGAGATCCTCTGCAATAAATAGAGCTCTTCTGCATCTTGTCTATTGCTCCAAGAGTGAGTAGACCAGAGTTCTCACTGACTGAGCTACTTAAGCCCAATACAAAAAAGTACCAGCCTCTTCCTTTCCTATGCTGCATCTCTATATATGCCACTCTGTGCTCTCCTGATGCCTGACACATACCTGAACTTTTTAGCATATCCCTAAAATCTGGAACTGTTTTCTTAATTGTCTGGCAACTGCATGTATAACCTTACCACAGTACCCACAGACAGCCAGGCACACAAGACTATTAAACACCTCCCTTACGAATCTGTTACTTTATATATTTATTTATTTAACATTTGTTAACTGGGAATCTCCAACTGAGCAAAAGCCCATTTTCAGTGGAGATGTGGGGGAAAAAGCCCCATACAGAAAAATTACAAACAAAGTTACAAAAACTGTTGCAAACAAAGAGTAACAGTGAATACAGAAGAATAATTAAATACAAAATATACATCTTATAAACTAGATTGCAAACAAAATATGGGTCGGTAGAAATATGAAGTTTAACAAAAGGTGAGTCTAAGTAAGTACGGATGAAGAAGCCCAAGACAGTAGAAGGAGTTAGTACATGGACATAGGAGGTAGAAAAACTAGGTATGGGGGAGTGAGCATGAAGCCAGGGGAAAAAAGAAAGGAAACGAGAGGAGTTATGATGAGTAGAGTAGGAAGGGGAAGTAAGTAGGCAGCAACAGTTGGTAGAAGTAAGTTAAGCAAGGCTAATGACAAGTACAAATCCAGGAATTTTGTAGGGTTTCTTTTAACAGTTTTTTTGAAGCTATGGGTATGGAGCAGATAAATAACATTAATAACCTTAAATTTAAACTCATGTTCTACACCTTTTTCTTCTGTGATTGGTCAGTGCATTTGTATTAATTTTCTGTCTTATATCGGACTTATGTTCGAAAATGCGGTCTGTCAATCTCCATGTACATTTGCCCACATAGAATGCACAGCATTTCGTACAGGTTGCAAGGAAGACCACATTAGCCACATTACAATTTGCTGATGAACGAAATATATATTTCACTTTAGTTCTAGGATGTATAAACTCATTGCCTTTCATTATGTGTCTACAACAGACATAACGTAAGCATGGAAAAGTACCTATTCTCTGGATTTTCTTACTGTCTATTTGTCGCGTATCCTTATAAAATAAGCACCTTTTCAAATGTAGACTATTTTTATATGCAAAATTCTGCCTATCTCCTATAATTTGCCCAACCTCTTGTGCTACAGTCAGGATGTCTGAGTTCCTTACAATATCTTTTACATCGGTAGTTTGCCTATTATTGGTTGTTATGTGTCATAAACAGCCTAGATTAGTCTTACACGGAAGAGCCAGTCTAAGAGTAAGACGGCTGCGCACCATACATATTAATGAGGGCACGCTGCCTCAGCTCTAAGGCTAACACGGAGCGTGCATGAGTGCAGGGGGCATGTCGGACTGCCGAGCAGTCAAAAAATGTCCCTGCAAATATGACACTTGGGAAATGTCTACTTACATGAGCGAGTCCGCTCAAATGTGTACATACGCAACACTACACTCCCCCACGTTCTAAACCCCTGTACAATTATAAAATGTAAACATTTTTATTTTTTTTATTATTTCCGATATGGCTGCCCATATTTGGTTGTGTTTGCGTGGTTTTGTCCAATGCTTAGCTACAGTTAGCAGTTTAGACACCGAAGAGGATAATAAGAAACATATGCAAATTAAGCGAAATAGCAATAGCGTAGTGGTAAAGCCTTCACCCAAAGAGGAAGCATTCCTGGTTCGAGTCCCACCACTCCCCCTTCTATTTTTAGTTGGAAATCTGCATATAAAAATAATTCCTGACATTTATCATTTTAATTTTTATAAAAAGCATTGAAATGGCCTATGTAGTAGTGAACGAATTTTATATATATATATATATATATATATATATATATATATATATAGATAGACAGATAGATATATAAGAAGGTGAAACGGTTATGTATACTGATGGATGCATAAGTAACATATCTTAAGCAATGTGAAGCACTGCTAAGCAAAGTTTACCAGTATTAAGATATTTAAATGTAATTGCTCATAACTGAGCACTGCGTTAACTAGTGCAATGGCTTTGCGCATAGCTGCACATTGCGCCAACTAGCGCAAACAGAACATGTTTGCGTGGGGTTGCGCTCCATGCTAACCAGCGCAACGTCAGGCAATGTTAAGCAACATAGAGCAATGTCAGGCAACGTCGAGCAATGTAGAGCTACGTCGAGCAAAGTTGAGCAAAGTCGGCTAAACACAGCCACACCTCCTAGCTGGTCTGGCCAGTAGTAAAATAAAAAGCAATGACAGGATTCAAACCCGGGATATTGTGCACCCATAATCACAGTACTGAACCGCTAAGCCATGACGGCATTTCACAACCATGCACTTTCAACACACACATACATATCAATGGAAGTTTACCCATTGCTAACAGGTGTGCCTTCAGCTGAGTTTTTCAAAACTAGCCAATCACAAATAAGTGCGGGAAATGAGGCATATTTAAGCTTCATAGGCGGGAATACTTGCCATAACTGGCTGTAGCTCCCATCTGCAGGCAGCATGGCTGGTGCTGGAGTGGGCTCTCAATTTTGAGCGCAACATTAGGGCATTGAAGAGTCAAACATAATGGTTTGGCTCCTTGCCCATAGTCATGAGGATAGACTCCTGTGGGGCCAGTACCAGGGCATCCAATACAAAGCGGAAGCCTGGAACCATCTAGCTCATGAACTCACCAGTGCCACAGGCGTCCCTCGGACTGGTGAGCAGGTCAGACACCACCACGCAGACCTGAAGAGACGCAAGGAGGGTCAACTGGACCAGTGGATCCAGGAGGCCCCTGGGATAGAAAATGCCCCACTACTGAGTAAGTAGCCATGGAATTAAGTATGTAAGAATTGCTATTCTAGTCTATACTATGGATAGGTATGTCTCAGTATCACTTAATTTACTTCACAGCTGCAGGTGTCCGCGCTGCAAATCAGCAATCTTATGCAGATAGGCTGCTAAGGCTGCACCACCATGCAGGTTAGTAATTATTCTGCATGTACTGTTATATAAAATAAATGAGAGAGCCTGAAAAAAGTGTTTTAACCCAATAAATAAAGGTATAATAATTCTTTAATAATTATTCTGCATTTACTGTTATATAAAATAAATGAGAGAGCTTCTAGAAATGTGTTTTAAGTCTTTAATAAAGGTATAATTCCTGGAGTGTGTCTGTGTCATTTTCTTTGATATGTTGTTGTACTCTTGCATTATAGAAATAGTACTGTTGATTTAAGCGCTGTTAACCCACACTTGGGTAGGCCCATATAAAATGGAAGAAGGGAGTGCCAGTAGCTTTTAAGCATATTTACAGTCCTCAACTGTTGGTTCATGCCCAGCATGTACAGGTTAATCTGGCACATGAGTAGCTTGGTATTGTGTTCCCCAGAAATGTCAGTGTGCTGCCAGAAATGTAGGGAGCTGTTAACATTTAACTTATAATTTCACCTGAACATATCTAGATAATTATAGGAAAGTAGAGCTGTCAGTCTACCATCTCAGCAGTAGTGTGTCTGAGCAACTCACAAAATATGTAGCAGTAACATCTGCATGCCGGATAGATTGTATGTCAGATACAGCTCATGCATGTGAAGATCTAGCAAAACCCATTTCACAATTTAAGGACAATTGGGTAGTGTAATAATACATGTAGGGGACATATAACTGCAGTTAATAGGAATGTAGTGTAAACTAGAAGGATATATAAGTTGTTAATGGAGCTATCTTTTTCCACCCTACTGTATGTGCATAAAAAATGCAATTCCACACCTCAATGGGTATGTCTAATCTCAAAACATTTGTTTGGGATATATGTCCTATTGGTTTATAAATAACTGCATTTATTTTGATGTATGTGCCCTGTTCAAATACCACAATATTGGTGGCCTGTTGCTATCAATTAAACCTGCATGCTGTTGTAATGTCCACTGTTGTTCTATATATGCATGTGTTATGCTCGCTGTTCAACTGTAGGAACTCTGGTGTGTTGGGTTAATTCGAATACTTCTGCACGCTGTTATAACTAATTGGGAATGCTGTTGTTGGTTGCTAACCCACATTTTCATTAAATCCTCCAAAACAGAACGTATGGGAAGGCCGGTCCCAGCGGTCCCACCTGTCCCACCTCAGCTGGTGATGGCACCTGGCACCAGCAGGTCCGGTGCCCAGCCTGGGACTTCCTCCTCCATTGGCCATGTGCCACCTGTAAGCGTGGGCGGAGGAAGTCCACCTATCACCCTCCAAACGGTCCGGGCTGTGGTGCATAGAGAGATCGAGTGTTCTGTCGCTGATCCTCTACGCCAGCTTGAGGCACGAGTGGCATGACTCATGGGTGAGCCTGCCCTCCTACGCAGCCCTCAGCGCAGCCACCCTCTGGGCTGTGAAGGTGCAGTGGTGACTGCCCATGGGTGGGGATCTCAGTTCCACTGTTGCCATCTATGGGCTCATGGGCTTGCGATTTCCAAACATCCTTCCCCGTCAATGGTGTTCACCCACCACATGTGTCATATTCCACCCCTGTATGCGTCTTGTTTGTCTTGTCTGTTTACCTCCCCAACCTACCTCCCCAAATATACCTACTTCCCCTACCCCACATTCCACTCTCACCTGAAAAAAAAAAGGGCAATCTGCTCCCAAAAAAAAAAAATACACCCCATACATAGCTGCCCACTTTGCACACATGTCCACTGGACACATAAAATGTAATTTAATTGGTAGTACAACATACTTTGTTGTCCTCACCCCTCTCTCAGGGGTGGAAGGTTTCATATTTCCCTCCAAATTTATTGCAAATGCACAGCTGTTGCTGTTAAAGAAATGGGCAGCTATGGACCTTCCCTACACCCATCCTGCAGATCCTGAGCTGTTTTCCATACTGTCTTTCCCTCTTTGTGCCCCTTTTTCACCACTTTCCTATCTCCCCATTTTCTTTTCTTTCAAAGAAATGAGTGCGGGGGTTAGCAGGAGTAAACACTTTTAAGCAGCAGTTAGCGAGTGTGCGCTAGTGTGTGCTTGTGTGCTCTTAGCTAAGCATTGCTAAGCATCGCACAAACCCAGGCAAACCCGCTCACAACTGCTTAAAAGTGCCTTAGTCACTCTGTGAGGGCCCTTGTTCTGCTCAGCAGCAAAATAAAACACCTCTGTCAGTCTCGAACCCGGGACCTTGTACACACTACACTGCATAAAGTACCACTAAGCCACAGGAGATATACAACAAGTTGGTGCTGAAATAAATATATCATGCATCAGAGTGACTGAATGTAAAGGAAAAATAGGACTGCCGTAATACATGACTTGTTCTGTGGATCTTTACCAGCAGTTGTTGTGGAATTGCATTACATGACTGTGATAAGAGAAGCAGCCATTCTAGCAGGAAATAATGTTACAGCAGCACTTTACAACCCCCACACAGTATCATAGCAGGACAAACATTGGAATATCTGATTAGGGCAGAGGCCATACCTCCCAACTGTGCCTAATTTTCAGGGAATGTTCCTGATTTTGAAACAAATTTTAGCTGTGTCCCCTTGAATCCCTCTGAAAAGTACTGATGTTGGCCAGAAATGTGGTGAATTACACTTAATGAATAATGACAATAAGTAAGAGTTAGACACTGCTTGTACTTCAGAAAAGGTGTATTAATCCATATGCTCTGGTTCTCTCAAAGTCTGAACTTAATGGCACTAATATTTTAAAGGTGCACCTCACTTTTACCTACTTTTCCCTGAGTCTGTTCAAATATGTACCTGAGTGTTTGAGAGGCCTGGCAGAGGCAGAAACACACAGGCTTATCAGCTTTTCCGCTGTTAGACACTGTGCAAATAGCTTTGGAAGGAGTTCCAGAAGCATACCCTTATGTAGGAATACAACACTGAAGTACCAAAGGATGTAGCTATGTACTGGTAGCAACCAACTGTAATAATGCCATTGTTCCAGTGCTAAAAAGACCGGTGTGGTGCACAAAGAATAGCAGGCTAACCTCTGGCTACCATGTGGATAGGTCCACAGTTGGGAGCTACACAGACAGACCACTTGCCTTGATAAACTAACAGGTACACAGCAACCCTTTAAGTCCAGCAAGATAAAATTCACACAATAATACATAATGCTCTCTGTACTTCTGCACCCACACCCAAATGTAGAATATACCTGTGTGTTCAGGGTCTACCAAGGATGTAGGTAGGCATACTCAGTACTGAAATTTGTTCAGTTTTCTTGATCAGCCTGTGCTAATATCAACACTAAAAAAGCACAAACTGTTCAGAAGTGAGTAAATTAATATTCACAGTATAGCAGTTCACAAACAATTCATGTGCCAAAGGAATACATCTCAATAATTAGTTTTGTATGGCAGTTAATTGTACAATTAGAAAAGAAAGTACATACTCCCATGTATCTTGGGTTAGCATTTTGAGGGGTGAGTACAATTCTACACTGACAAGTGTGTACTGGAAGCAGCAACATTCAGGTCTGAGTACAAGATTTAAATCACTGGCTACACCCCTGGCTTCAGATATAAGAACTATACCAACCTTCTGCCTTAAACAACGATGTCCACAGCAAACAAGCATGATCCCCATCATGGAAAGCTGAAAGGGCCATGCCTACCTGAGCTAGCAATTTATAGCATTGGGTTGCTGTGACAGTGATTACTGCAATTACCACACAGCAGGCTGCATGCAATTCGCAAATGGTGGCCACCAATTGGTGCAGAGGCCATCACATGCACACGTGCAAATACCTATAAAAGCAGGCTGTAATTGCTGCCAACAAACTCAATCACTCTATTGCAGAGAATGACAGAGAGAGACAGAGAGAGAGAGACAGAGGGAGAGAGAGAGAGAGAGAGACAGTGAAAAGCAAAAGGAAAAAGAAATAATACCAACTCATACAAAGGAAAGGTATGTAACAGATATATATTTACTGGCATGTAGTAGATGTTTTTGAAGAGTACTCTACATAATGTGAACCATTCATATGTGGCAGCAGTACGTATTTATGCACAGATGTCCTGCTTAACTACTGCCATGTACAATTCAGTGTATACCTGTGGGCAATGGGACATAATTGTGAAATGTGTAGCTCAGCATTAAATGTCAAATATCTGATCCATGTTATCTGTGTTCTGTACAGTAGTGTGGCCAATGGCTGTTTGGGGTATTAGCCCAAACATTTATAAAAACATGGGTGTGACAGAGTAACACATGCATGATAGTCATATTAAAGTGTAGCTTAGCATTGGCAACTGCTGTACCAGGCTAGTATGCTAATCTAGCATTTTGAGCTATATATACCCCCTCTAATGTTACTGTGTGTTCACATGTGACACCAGTTCAGCTGTGAGGTCCAGGGACTTACAACAGTGTGGGCCTTGTGTGTGTATGGCACACACATATGGATATATATATATATATATATATATATATATATATATATATATATATATGTCATATATATTAACATCTGTATATGTGCATAGAGCAAGGGACATATAGCAACTGTTTGTGAAGGGTGGACATATATATGTTGGTGAAGGTTGTTATTTGCATATTTGTATGTAGGTTTTAGTATGTGACAAACAAGACAGCATACAGTGCTGGTATATGACATGTGGTGGTTAAGCACTGTAGGTGTTTTGTTTAGTTTGCAATGTTGTAGCTAGTGAGGCCTGCTAAAGCTACCTGGTCTGTGAACACTTTCAATGCATTTCTCACAAGACTGTGCAATATTATTACATTGCTGTATACCTCACATCATTTGTATAACTGATATTCCCACCATGAAAGGTGGACTGTATATGTGCCTATATGTATATGTATATGTATATGTACACCAATGGATGTGTATATGTATGTATGTATGTATATATATATCTATATCTATATCTATATATATATATATATAGAGAGAGAGAGAGAGAGTCATATATACTCATACACACCCACATCTACTTGTTGCAATAGATTCTATGTAAAGTTGACTGAGTGTGATGGTCAATGTGTTGGTGAATATGTCAAAGATGTGTATTAGTGGGATAGCTTAGTGGGAAACCGTTTCTGTCATGGTATTATGGGTCCTTGCTTTGATCCCAGCAAAAGCTGTGTATGCTGTTGCTAGGCAGATAAAGCACTATGGCATACAGTCTGATGTAGTCCCTTGGTTTTAACTGGGGTGTGTCATTGGAGGCTAAAGCACTACATGTATGCTTATTGATTGGTACTGATGTTGAATCCAAATCCTGTATGTACTGTAGTACTACTTGAAACTCTGGGCCTAAACAGCAAAGTATGGTGTATGTCCACATTGCTTGGAACCACTGTTTTGTGTGGTCCCTGTAGTCATCACAGATTACATTTCTCAAGCTTAAGGTTTTGTAAGTACTGACACACAGTACTGTATGGTGCACACGTAAAGCTTATCTGGGTTGCCATACCTTTGTGTCTTGTAATTATGTCTGATGTGTGTGTGGGTATGCCTGTAACATGTCCTCTGTCATACGTGTGTTACAACATATAACTGCATATCTAGCAACATTTATAGTTTACTACAGCAGTATGCCACCTATATTCACAATTGTACACATATTTTGGGCACAGGGTTTGCCATCAACAAGTTGTGTGGTATAATGGTAATACTGTAACTGGACCTTACAAACATTGTGATGGATGACATATTTCTTTATGCATTGGCTCGATCTATATCTGTTGTGGCTAGGTGGTGTATTGTGTTGCATACAGTGTGCCAGGTACTCTTGTATAGTCTTATATAGTGATTTTATTTTGTTGCTGTGCAGAACATGGTTTATTATATAGAGCGTGCCAGGCACTTTCAAGCAGTTGTGGGGTGAGCACTGATAAGTGGTAGTGAAAGTGTTTAATCTCAGTCAGCTAATAGGTTGCTATATATGGCAGTTCAGTGATATCTGTACTGTATAATGTTAAATGTGCCCTGTGACTTGCTCATACATATCTTTTCTTTATGTCTTCCATGGATCATGGCACACCATAGAAATCCTAGCTACAGTAGTGCTGAAGATGAGATTCTTACCAGCTAAATGATTTAGCACTACAGCGTACTATTCTCCAGAACTAGCCAAGACCAGCAGGAGCGTACTGCAATGTGGCAAGATGCTGTCTGGAGGCTAAACGAGTTAGGCCTGCATAATTGGACATATGAGCAGGTACGCCACCACTGCAGTGATCTACTTAGACATGTCCGTCAGCGTGCTTCTGATGTACGGAGACAACAACTTGCAACAGGTGGTGGAGTTAACATCCACCCCCCCCCCCTCACCAGAGTGGAGGAGCTGCTCCTGAGCCTGGTGGCACCTGCCCAACAACAACAGCAGACATTTATCATGATGGAGGTTGGAGCCACCCAGCAAGAACACATGCAGCATGCAGGTAACAAGGCATATCTGTAGACTACTGTTACCTCTATTGGTAGATCATGCATATGTGAGATGTGTACTGTGTAGTAAGAAGATGTGGAGCCTGTTGTTGTGCAATACTGATCATTTGGAACATAATCTGTAAGCCTGTGAATGTAAACTGTTGTTCTACTGTAAGATTGCAAACCCACAGTAGCAATGCCACAGTTGTCACCACTGACAAACTGTCTCATATCTATGTAGGTCCCTCTGGTGTGACAGAAAGGCAGTGGACAGATGCTGGTGAGTGTGTTCTACATTTACTATTGCAAATAAAAAGTGCATGTCATAGTTAAAGTGCAGGCCATGTACACATGTAATGTACCTACCCATAATGCAAGCTGTGCATGTTTGCTGTGAGACCACGCACATCTCACTAATGTGATTAGCTGCCTCAAACACATGCAATACACAGACCATCTCAAACAAATGTGGCTAAACTGTAGTGACCATTGGATAGGCAGAGTCGATACACAACATGCACATAACATATACAATTATGTCATACACAGAACATGTTAACATGCTACACATGAAGGATTCATAAACCCTCTGTAAAGTCACACCCCAGTATCCCAAATGTCATCCACACAGCACACACAATATACCTGAGGGGTAGAGGCCTATCATGGGGCAGTGAAACACTCTGGAACACACAACACATTCATGTTAGGGAATGCTCCTTATTGGCCTCCTTACAAACCCATGTAACAACTGGTTGTGAAATGGTGAATGTAGCCATGGTAGTGCAGTTCCAGTACAGCATGATAGGTTCTGGTTTGGGACACATTTGTAGCCTTGAGTGACCACGTGATGCTTCATGATGATGGTTTATGGTACTACACCCCATCCAGTTATTGTAACCACAGTACTACACATAGCTTTCATTGCTATACACCCCAATGTTGTGTGTGTGCAAACATATGCACCTCTAAACAATATGCATACCAATCACCATTTGCACAACTTACACATATATGTCTTGTGATGCTATTGAGTGGCTAGGTCATATGACACACATTGGGTATGTGTGATGTTTAAATTTGCAGTTGTGTTTTAGCATGCCATGTCATGGATGACACTGGCATGTCCACAATATGATCTACACTTACCATAACTACTGTACATTGGGTATGTGGACCAATGGTATTCCACATCAGTTATACATGCACCACTGATCTTGTGTGTATACACTTCATGCATGAGCTAAAACTGTGCCCACAATTATTTGCTAAAGACACAGAGGCTCTAATCAGAATTGGATATCTATGTGACACACAGATACACATCCAGCCATGGTATGTAGACCTGTGAGTGATGGTGCTCACTACATTACAGAGTTTTGAATACTTGCACAGCAATGTTGTGTCCATGTATGCATTGCGTTCCAGGGGGAGGCCAATCACCGAACAAGAAAACACATGCATCAAAGCCATGTATACTGTTAGTAACAAGGACTGTCTACACTTGCACTGCATGCTGTTGAGCAACACATGTCCTGCATACTGACATGTGTGATATGACTGTTTTGCTTGTGATACTGTACCCCACCATCAACTGCTATTGAGTATGTTCTGAGATTGCTGGTGGTGGTGGTGTGTGTGTGTGTGTGTGTGTGTGTGTGTGTGTGTGTGTGTGTGTGTGTGTCTGTGTGTGTCTGTGTGTGTGTCTGTCTGCTTTAGTGAGGAGAGTATCTGTGCGTGTGCATGTGTGCATGTGCAAGTGTGCATGTGCGCATGTGTGCGTGTGCATGTGTGTGCGTGTGTGCATGTGCATGTGGTCTGACATCATGTACAAGTCTTAAAGTGTGTTTCCTGTTTTCCTCTCACAGGTGCTGAGGTGGGGCTGGTTCAGTGCGGCAGGGAACCTAATGTCACTGACACAGATAGTGATAATGAGGATAGGTGTGTTGAGGCACAGGCAGGTTTGTCAGGGTTTGTTGTTGGGCCACCAATTGACAGTACACAAGTCTCCACCCCATCCATGCACACAGTCATACTGCCTGTTCATCCATCATCACCAATGCCCTTATCAGAGGGACAGTGTACAGTCGGCACTGGCCAGGACAGTGTGGTATCTATGGCACATGCATCAGGACACAACAGCCATAGCCAGATGTCTAGAACGGTACCACATAGGCAGATGCCCAGGGGTTCTCGTCAGAGCACTACTGGTCATCATGCCCCTGGCAGATGTGCCACAACTCTTACAACAACACGCATGTTCCAGGCTGTCATGGAGGCACAGGCACATATGGAGCGGTACACCAGACAAGGACTAAGGGTACAGAGGGCTCATAACACCTCTGTAAATGACAGTATCCATGACCTATTAGGTGCCATACGTAATTACACTGAGGTCATTGATAGACGTTGGGGTGAGACATTAGATGTCCTCCACAATGTCATGTCCATGTGTCAGGACAGTGCGGGATGGTTGAGACATCGATGTGGACGTATGCCAGCAACATCATCAGCTGGCCGTTGCCATGGACGTCCATCAAGTCATAGCCACTCCCGTAGTGCCACTACCAGCCCCAGCAATGCTGAGGGGGGGCTGTCCATAGACCGTCCTAGAAGACCACATACACGTGGCTCTGGCCAGTCTCAGCAGGGACCTGGATCCAGTGGACATATGTCAACTTCTGAGGATAGTACCCAGTCTGGATTAGTACCTGATACTGTCTGTAACACCCCTGCCAGGCACAGGTCTCATATCCGTGGCCAGAGACGGTGATATGTAAAGCCTGCCAAGTACAGTCTGTAGCTGTCCCACAAGTCCCCGTATATGGCAGCCACATGGTGGAACTGTGTGCATGCAGACACACACACACATAAACCAGACACCTAGGGCAAACACATACCCACACACATTACATCCACATTGGCCCATAACAGTACTCTTGGCCCTCACAGACACATGTCAATTGTATGGCTCAATGTAGGCCTCTGGCAAACCAACAACACACCCTGTGCATATGATGAAACCTGTGCCACCTCCTGTCATCTGTAACATTGATGCAGGAACAGGCTAACATGGTGCTGATTCACTGGGTGACTTTATTACAGTATAGCAATGTTTTAATGTGTAGCATGTTGTCAGCAGTAAAGTGTAATGATATCCTTAAAGGTGTAGCTGAGCAGGCATGATGCATTAAAGCTATAATTATCAATGTAGTATTGTTTACACCAGTGTTTATTCCAATTGTGTATTGTCTGCCCATGTGCCACTTGGCTGATGTGTGTAGTTTTGTCAGCATGTGTTATAGAGTGGACAGTAAGTGTGGGATGTGTGCAGCACAGGTTTGTAGGTGTACATTTGTAAACATGGTTGAGGTGCATTGTCTGCATGTACATGCTTATTGGACGCATGGGCAGGGTGACATGCCCTGTATTAGACAGTGTTAACACTCCATAGTTTCTATTGGTGGCCAGTATGCATTTTACTACACACATTTTGCAACGCGAGTACACGTGTGTGTATGACACGGTTTGACACTGTGCTGTGGGTGATACTGTTGTTACTATCTGTCATTGGTTTGCATTCTGGTAGTATACATAACCTCAACAGCCTGCCCATAAACAATTGTTAGATGATGGCTTGACAACTGACACACAGATGTAGGACACACAGTAACATTTGCAGCCTTCAAGTACTATTCTATGCCAGTAACAAGTGGTATTCACGTTCACTCAGTCCTGGGACCACTCCTGTTTGGCATATAGCTTTCTTAGGTACAAGCAAACACAGTAGGGATATGTCTGGCCACGTTTGGCAATGCATACTGTGGGCTATAATGCATTCTCCAGATGACACACACATCCTCCAAAAGGGTATCATACAGACAGATACCTGGTGTCAAACCCATGCTGTAAAGCTATAAGCCAAATAAAGCATAGTCATCCACTTTTACAAAACATAGTATACCCAGAGTACCACATAGGTAGTAGCCCCCAAAATGTGGAACAGGTACCGATGTATACATAGAGCCATGTGTTTAGTCATCTCTTCTTTGATAATCACATTTCCAAAGGGTTTTGGAAATCCCTCTGTGGATCACATAAGCAATAAGGGGTCTGCATGCATATCCACAAAGGTTGTTGCACACCTATAATAAATAGCTATCTTTGACAAACTTTGCTGCTTTTGAACAGGTTTCAAATATACCTCAGGCATAAACCCTCACTCACACTATTCAGTAGAAACCGTAATGAGTGTATGTAAAACGGATGACATAGGCCAGGGATCACTGCAGTGGCTAGGCTTGTCACAAGAATACAGATGTGACCTAAGGTCTGGAAAGTGGCAGCACACTCTGGCAAAGAAAACAGATGTGTTCATGGAGAAAGCAGGGTTCCCACCTATGAAATAATTGAGGTCACATGTATGTATATGTATTTGCCACACAGCTACCTGACATGTGTAATGCACATACTGTTGTCACTGTGATATGTCATACAGTAGTAAAAGCAAAACCCACAACACATTGACCAACAGTGTCACATGCACACACATAGTCACCAAGTGCTGGATTCAAACCCCTACCTAACTACTTTATGATATTACAGCAGTACACATTTACACAACGCACTATACACAGTACTGGGAGTTCTTCTTTCCACAGGTATATTTGTAGGATAGTGACATCATCAGACTTGACAAAGATGAGTATACCACTTTTAAGGTGTTTCAGTAGTCTCCAAAACAATTGCTTTTCTCCAAGGTGACATACACACACAGTTGGCGAATGCAGGATTCAAACCACTACCTAATTACTTTATGATACTACATCAGTATGTATTTATACTACACGATATACACATTACTGGGAATTCACCTTTCCACAGGTGTATTTGTAGGATGGTGACATCATCAGACTGGACAAAGATGAGTATACCATTTTTTAAGGTGATTCAGTAGTCTCCGAAAAGATTGCTCCTCTCTGAGAAAACACACACACATAGTTGGCAAGTGCAGGATTCAAACCCCTATTTAACTACTTTATGATATTACAGCAGTATGCATTTACACAATGCACTATACACATTACTGGGAGCTCTTCTTTCCACAGATATATTTGTAGGATGGTGACATCAGACTTGACAAAGATGGGTATACCATTTTTAAGGTCTTTTAGTAGTGTCCAAAAAGATTGCTCCACTCCGAGGACACACACACACACTCTGCAAGTGCAGGATTCAAACCCCTACCTAACTATTTTATGATATTAGAGCAGTACACATTTACACAACGCGCTATACACATTACTGGGAGTTCTTCTTTCCACAGGTATATTTGTAGGATGGTGACATGATCAGACTTGACAAAGATGAGTATATCACTTTTAAGGTGTTTCAGTAGTCCTCAAAAAGCTTGCTGCTCTCCAAGAAGACACAAACACACACTCTCTCATACAGTTGGCAAGTGCAGGATTCAAACCCCTACCTAACTACTTTATAATACTAGAGCAGTACGCATTTACATGACGTGCTATACACACTACTCAGAGTTTTCCTTTCCACAGGTATATTTGTAGGATGGTGACTTTATCAGGCTTGACAAAGTGGGTTACATTAGGTGGGCTACATAGAAGGAATTTCTAAACACTTTGGCAATGTGATCATCAAAGGAGAGTTTACTATCTACCTGGGTCCCCAGGTTCATAATTACATTCTCCGTACATACTGAATTACCACCTATGTGGTAATTTGTGGGCACTTTGTTTTATCCAAAGGGGATGACTGTGCATTTTTTGGCATTCTGCTTGAGGGCATTGTTTTGACACCAGGTATCTGTCTCTGTAAGACCCTTCTGGAGGATGTCTGTGTCAGCCGTAGAGTTGATTATGGACCACAGTTAGCAGTCATCTGCAAACTTGGTCAGCCATACTCCTCCCGTGCTTGTCTGTACCTCTGAGCAGTATCTACTGAACAGGTGGGGTCCCAGGACCAAGACCTATGGGATGCCACTTGTGACTGGTTTAGAGTCAGATATGGCACCCACAACTCTGACCATGTGTATTTGATTTGTAAGCCAGTTGGCCACCCATCCTGTGACATAGGGGTTAATGTTCAAGCTGGTAAGCTTGTCCATGATGCCAGAGTGGGGAATGGTGTCAAAGGCCTTAGTGAGGTCCAGGTGGGCTGTGTGGACTACTTTCACCTCCATCTATGTCCTTGGTAACTGTTTCAAAGACATCAACTAGGTTTAGGAGGCAGGATCTGCCTTTAACAAAGCCAAATTGGGTAGAGTCCAGTGTCTGGAGGTTCCCAATGTCTCTGTTTATAGGTTCCATGCAAATTTGCTCCATAGCTTTGCAGACCAGGCTGAGTAGGCCTATAGGGCAATAGTTTCCAGGTTCTGTTGTGGTACCACCTTTGTGGAGTTGGATGACTGTTGCTGTATGCCATTCTTTGGGTACATAGCCTGTAGTAAGGTTGAGTCTGGACAGTGAATGTAGGTGAGGGTGTAATTCCTTTTGGGGCTGGTGTAAGATGCAGCCTGGGACACTATCCAGTCCCATTGATGCTGTGTTCTTAGCTTTGGAGAGGGCTGTTTTTACCTGCATGTCCATGAAGTCTAGGGCTCTGCATTCTTCTGGGATGGACACAGGCCCTTTTGGGGGTGAGGAGGGGGTGAAGTTTGCACTGAACTTGTCCGCCAGGATGTGGGAAATGTCAGTTGGTTCAGTGTATTTTTTGCCATTTTGCAGTAGCTGACAGCATATTTGAGAGTTGCCACCTAAATGTTTGGTATAGCTAACGAAGGCTTTGTGGTTGTTATTCTTAGATTCCTTGGCAATTTGTCTTTAGAAACTAGCCTTGGATTATTTTATGAGCGATCAATGTTTCTTCCTAATAATGATCAGTGATGCCTTTCCTTTTGTGAAGTTTGCTCTATCATGTGTTAGTTTTCTCCTTCTGTTGTATGGCTTATTTATGGGCAATGACCACCAGATTGGTTTCTTCTTTTTGGAGGAGTGCGTCTTGGTTTTATTTGGGATGTCTAGATTCATGCATCCCTGTAGATGCTCATAGAATGCACTTGTAAATAATTCTGCAAATTGTATAGAATTATCCTATAGCAAGGGGGCTTTGAAACTTTCCACTTTGGTCTTGAGAAGTGTGCAGTTTGCTTTTGAAAATTTCTTCACAGTGGTTTCCTTGACTGGGGGGGTGTGTGGATGTCCAGTCTGATAACTTTATGGTCTGATATTACCAGCAAGGAGTTTATCTCTGGTGTGGAACACTGGTACCCCATGTTGGTGATGATCAGGTCCAGTATGTTGTCACCTCTAGTGTTCATGGTGACCAGCTGTTCCAGGGCGTTTGAGTCTTTAAACTCTAGGAAGCATTGGGCAAAGGACGTTGTACACGAGTAATTCTCCCAGTCAATGTTTGGGTAGTTGTAATGTCATATAATGGTGTTTGGTAGGACATTTATATTTTCCAGTGTTCCCAGGAATACTGAGTGAGGTTCCTGAGAACAAGGTAGGTGATCTGTAGCAGGCTAATATCTGAGAAGCAGCTTTGCCCAATGTTAGTTGCACTTGCATGGGCTCCAAGGCCTCATGCTGTGCCACTAACCTGAAGGTGTGGGTATTTATAAGGTAAATGGATACACCCCTTCCTTTTGTATTTCACTGTGGGTTTTGGGGCCAAAGATCAGAGGGATTGTGAGTGTTTTACGTGGAGCATGTCCAACAGCTCTGTGTTTGACACAGCTTTGTATGTTAGGCAGAGATCACATCTGAGTAGGCGATATGCGAGAGAGCACAGCTGGAGCATTTTGAGACTGTCTGTGTATGGCATGTATTTCAGGCTGCTAATCCTCTTTGTGAGGTATTTCTGCAGGCTTTCCAGTTGTTGTAGATGTCTTGTGAGGTACATAGCAAAAGGGGAGTTGTACTCTATTATGGATCTAGTGAGTGATGAGTGGAGGGGAACAATGTCCTCTTCTATTCTGTATGAGACACCTTTTGTGATGAGGTGTGCCACGTAGAAGGATTTCCTGACTACTGTGGGGATGTGATTATCACAGGTGTGTCCACTGTCTACCTGTGACCCAAGGTCTCTTATCACACTTTCAGTGTTAAGGATACTACCGCCTATGTGATGGTTCATGGCGATTTATACCTAGTTTAGTGGGTTTATCTATAATTCCAGAATGGGGGATGGTGTTGAAAGCCGTGACAAGATCTACATAGGCTGTGTGAACCACCTTACCATTGTCTACGGTTCTGGTGACTGCTTCAATGACGTCTATCAGGTTTAGGAGACATGATCTGCCTTTTACAAACCCAACATGGTTGTGGCCAGAGTTTGGAGATTACTAATGTCTTTTTTTATAACTTATATGATGATACATTCCATGGCCTTGCAGAGCAGGCTCATCAGGCTAATGGGGAGCTAGATCCTGGGGTACATGGTGGCTCCCCCCCTTGTGTAGTGGGATAACCGTCGCTGTGCACCATTCAGCAAGCACAAAGCTTGAGGTGAGGCTATGACTGAACATGGTACATAGGTGTGGTGCCTGTTCATTCTGTAATTTGTGTAGAACACAGCCTGGGATGTTATCTGGTCTCATGGATGCTGTGTTCCTGGCTTTGGAGAGTGTTTTTTACCTGTGCAGCCGTGATGACAGCAACTTTGCAGTCTTCCGTTATAGAGATGTGCTCTTTCAGGGGTGAGAGGGGGTTAAAGTTAGCACTGATCCTCTCTGCCAGGATGTTGGCAATAACAGTTGGGTCTGTATATTTAGTGCCATTGTGCTGTAACTCAGAACAGATCTGAGTGTTGTCCTTGAGATTCTTGACATAGCTATAGAATTCTTTGTGGTTGTCTTTAGAATCAGTGTTGATTTTGTTTTCATAACTAGCTTTGGAGGATTTTATGGGGGATCACAACTTCTTACTGATATTGACCATGGAGCTCCTCCCCTCATGGGATTTTACCCTCTTTTGCAACAGTTTCTTCATTCTGTTGTGCAGTTTGTTTATGGCAGGGGAACACCAGACTGGCTTCCTTTTCTTGGAGGATAGCGTCTTGGTTCTGTTTGGGATAGCACAATGCATGCAGTCATGTAAGTGCTTATAAAGTGCAATTGTGAAGGATTCAGTAGTTGTAACTGTCTTGTCCATCTGCATGGGTGCCCTGCAGTTCAGCACTTCTGTCTTAAGAAGCATGAAGTTGGCTTTGGAGACATTTTTTAACATGGTTTCCTTAATGGGGGTGTGAGTCCAGAATGTGGATATGTAGGGTAATTAGCTTATGGTTAGATGGGACAAATGGGGTGCTGACTTCAGGTGTGGAACACCGGTCACGCAGGACAAACCAAACCCCGTAACCAACACAAATAACCACAAAGTGAGCTAAATGCTACTCATTGCCAGAAGTCTCAGCCTCCAGATGCACACACTCAAGGCACTTCTCATTATGGAGAATATTGATATCTTTGCAGTAACAGAAACCTAGTTCAAGGCTCCAGACAGCACACCAGCACTACCAGGATACTACTCATTCCATACCTTCCAGCATCAGAACCTGAATCATAGCACATAGGGTGAGGATGTATCCATATTCATCAAGGATACCTACACCTCTCTCTACATACTCTCTACAGGATATGTACCCATAGAATGTTGCACAGCAATGTTCTTCTCACTCCACATAGGTGGGGCCACAAAAACCCCTTGGCATTCATGCTCTATGAGCCTGACGAGTGTGTTCTGCAAGGCAGTGGAGCCAATCATAATGGAAGTCAACAATACAGAGATTGGGAACCTTCACACAGTTGAGCACTCCAAGTTTGGCTTCGTCAAATGCAGACCACGCCTCCTGAACTGGGAGGATTTCTTTGACAGTTACCCAGGCTACGGATGATTGAAATGAGCTCAAAACAGCCTACCTGTACCTCGCTTAAGGCCTTTGAGACCATTCCCCAGTCAGGTATCATAGATGAACTCACCAACCTGGCCATGAATCCATACATCACAAGATGGATTGCAAACTGGCTCACAGATAGATCCCACACATTAAGAGTTGCTGGCTACAAGTCAGACTCTACACCAGTAGCAAATGGTGTCCCCCAGGGTTCAGTCCTGGGGTCCCTCCTTTTTGGCATAGACTTCTCAAATGTACATGCCAACACAGGAGGGTTGTGGTTGACTAAGTTTGCTGGGAACTGTAAAGTGTTTGCCATAACAGATTCCCCGGAAGACAGACATATTCTCCACAAGGGACTCTATGAGACAGATGTGTGGTGTCAGAATCATGGCCTCAAGTTCACTGTGGAGGAATGCATAGTGATCCTCTTTGTTGAAAACAAAATACCCACAAACTACCACATAGGTGTTACCCCCTTAAAAAAGACAAGGTGATAAGGGATCTGGGGACACAAGTAGATAGTCATCTTTCCTTTGACAACCATGTTGCCAAAGTGATTGGGAGATCCTATGTGGCCCACTTAATCAACAAAGGGTTTGCATCAGGATCCAAAGAGGTAGTGTTAGCACTCTACTCTTATGTCATCAGACCCATCATTGAGTACAGTGCACCATTTTGGATGTACTCAACTTAGCATATCCAGCAGCTGTAGAGACCACATAGGTACCTCACCAAGAGGATTACTGGCCTCAAACAGTTGAGTTATGCAGCACAACTGGTAAAACTAAATCTGTTCTTTGTTGCGTACCACCTACTCAGAGGCACACTCTGCCTAACATACAGAGCCATGTCCAACACATAACTGTTGAACATGCTCCATCTACCGATAACAACATTGAGTCGCCCTACACATTCCAGGGATATGAACGTCATCACAATGATGAAAACAACATGCTGGTGGGATAGAGTACCATCCCAGACACTTGCCTTACTGTGGAACAGAGTCCCAATGTACATCAGACAGAACCCCTCACTGACACTCTTCAATTGGAACCTTGATGAGTGGATGGGAAATGGACAATTCATGCCAGGCATCACATCAGCAGCCCCATTAGAAAGGTGCTTAGGGTACTAACTATTAGAACTAGGCCTTGGGAGACTACCCAATGGTGAGGTGAAAGCTGCACAACTTGCGTAGGCTGATATATGCCTTCGTGGAGATATGTGACAGGTACATGTCTACAGATAGTAGATGTGTACTTCATTGTACAGTCATGTTGTATGGCAGGCACATGGACCACATACACTGTAATGCTTACAGATACTGGTGGCTGTTATGTACAGTGGGAGAGATGTGTACCTCATGTCTTTCATGCCATTGGGATGTGTGCTGGGTGGGACAGTCCTGGATGGCTCCCTGTCATGGTCACCCTCTTACACACATCTCTGCCCATCCATCTTTGGCTTATTATACTGTGTTCCCCCTACACACACACACACACACACATATATATATATATATATATATATATATATATATATATATATATATATAGGTACATATATATATATATATATATATATATATATATATATATATATAGGTACATAGGTAGGTAATAGGCTATCTGCCTGAAGGCATATTTTAGTATGGCCAGAGTGTGCAGCTATCACCACCCATGGAGTTAGTTCCCTATGCCTCTGTGTAGTAGAGCTGATGAAGTGATCCATGGTGTGACTGTTCAGTTCCACATGCACTCATCAAGGCTCCTATGGAAGAGTGTCAGTGAGGGACTCGGCTTAATGTCGGTTGGGAGCCTGTTCCAAAGCAAGGGAAGTCTGTGAGTTAGTAATGCATCCCTCCAACATGTTATATTTAATGTTGTGATGATGATATCCCTAGAGCATGTGGTACAGTGAGCTTGGGTTTACTTCAGATAGGGCATTTACATCAGTTCTGCATTGGACATAGACCTGTAGTACATAGTTTGATTACAACAGGAGTCCAATACATTATATGGGTCTGTTTTCATATAACTGTGTGCTCAAGGCAGGATTGGTGAATAGTGACAAGTTTCTGGGGTAAGAACTGCAACTGACAGATATGTGTGGCCCACAGCTGTACTCAGACATGGCCTAAGTGTGTGAACATGCCCAGTATGACCTTTCAGTATGTTGTTGACTGACATTTGCTTTATTTATTTAAGTGTGTGAGCACGCCCTGTATGACCTTTCAGTATGTTGCTGACTGAAATTTGCTAAATTTAAGTGTGTGAGCATGCCCAGTATGGACATATATACTATATGTGTGTGAAAAATCAAGTTGGTTTTTACTTCAGGGCTCACCTTTGTGTTGTACACCGACAGGAAGCACGCTGTGCCTGCAGGGCTTCCATGAGTCACTTTGCATAGCTATTATTTGTACATTTCTACCCGGGGGGCACACCTGATTGTTACTGTGGGTGTACATAGGATGAGGGGTTCACCTGACACTTATACACATTTGCTTGGCCTGCACTGCTATGTCAGGTACTCTATTTCAGTCTGTACTGTTTCCTATCGTACTGGCTTGAGGCATACTACTGTACTACAGATCTTAGCTTCCACTTTCACGTATATTAGTTTGTGACTTCATATCCTTCCCAACCCACATCACACTGCTTGACCTGCTGTTATCTGTCTGCATAGGCCTGGGGGGAAGTTACTCATATGCCTCTTCAGAGGGCATGATACAACATTTGTTTGTGTTTGCGTTAGTCTACAATTGTCCTGCTGCGTCTGTGCCAGTGAAATGCTGTCATAGCTTAGTGGTTCAGTACTGTGACTATAGTGCACAGTATCCTGAGTTTGAGCCCTGTTACTGCTTTTTTTTTCCTGCTGGGCAGACCAGACTGCTTAAGGAACAGTAAAGCAGGTGTGAGTGTGTTTGCCCGACCTTGCCCGACTTTGCCCGACTTTGCCCAACATTGCTCAACATTGCCCAACGTTGCGCTACTTAGCGAGGTGCACAGCTCCACGAAATTGTGTTTAAATATGCTAAATAGTGATAAAATGTGCTTAGTACTGCTTTATATTGCTTAAAATAGGGCAATCATACCTCAGGTAGTGCTGCAGGGCTGCCTATGTCAGATGCACATAGTACACTCCCTATACATGTTTGAAAACAGGTAGTGTCAATTTAGGCATCCCTTTTATTGTATTTGTGAGTCAGAGAGAGGTGTCATTTCCAGGGTTCCTACTGAGTCAGTGTATGTGCTATGCATTGCCTCTTTGCCAAGGCCAAGGCATACTGGGTACACCTCCTTCTGCCTACTGGGGCAGGCTCAGGTTGTTCCTCCTCCGAGTCATGCTGTGCCTGTGCAGGCCTTGGCAATGGTGGGGGGCTGTTTGGCCCTGCTCCATGCTGTTCCTGCTGCAGCTGTTTTCACAGGATCATATTGTGTAGCATGGCACATACCATGACAATTTGGGTACATGTAGTTGGTGAGTACTGCAAGGCTCTACCAGATGTGTCCAGGCACCGGAACCATGACTTGAGCATCCCAAACACACACTCAATAATGTTTTTTGTTTGTGCGTGTGCCTCATTATGGAGTTCTTGTTCGGGTGTGTTTGCATTTCTGATGGGTGTCATCAGCCATGGCTCCAGTGTGTATCCAGCATCCCCCACTAGGTGACCATCAGGGATGTGCCCATTGGCAAATCTCTGGTACAGCTGTGTCAGATGCCAGATGTGGGAATCGTGATAGCTTCCAGGGCAGCCAGCACACACATTCATTATTATGCTCTGGGCATCGCACACCACCTGGCAGTTGATGGAGGGGAAGCCATTGTGGTTGATGTAGACCCTACCCCGCTCACCGGGTGGTGCTTTGATGTGTATGTGCATGCAGTCGATTGCACCCGCTACCTCAGGGTATTCTGCTATTTGGTGGAAAAATGCATATTGCTGGCCAATGCCTCAAGGGAATTGGGGAAATATATGTGCACCAACATGTACTGACATGGCATCCAGGAACTGGTGCAGTACCCTGGATGCTGATGCCTGTGAAACCCCCATCATATCACCAGTTTGTCACTGGAAAGTACCTGTAGCTAGTATTTGTAGGCAAACACATACCTTGGTATCCACTGGGATGGGTTCCCCTCTGTTGGCTCTGTGTGTGAGGCGTGGCCGGCACAGCTCAACAATTTGCTGCAGGAGGTCTCTGTCCACTCTATAGTGCTCCACTATCTCCAGCTCATGTAGGCCCTGGTAGGTTGGGTCTGTACACTCTTCTCCTTCTCCTCACTGTGGGTTGCTCAGCAGCATTCACAACATCACCACCCTCAGCATCTTGCACATGTTGGTTTATAATAGCAATAGCAGCCCCTAACATTATGTCTGACTTAAGCTTTTTAAGTTTTCACTCTTTGAATACTGCAGTGTTGCAGAGTTCTTGGGGAAAAAACAGGGTAGACTGCTGTTTGCAGAGTTTAGTGCTGGGCTGGGCTGGGCTAGTCTACTACCTGTGTAATTGGCTGATTCGGATATATTTCACCTGGCAGCTCTGCTAGTTCTCCTTGGTTAACTTCCTACTACTTCTTTTCCTTCCTTTTCCCTTTCTGTTTCCACAAGGGGCAGTGCTGCGCAAACAAGCTCACACGCGCGCACATGGTGTAAGCACATTTGCAAGAAATTTCAGATATATCCACGGCGTACACCTTTGGTTTCTGGTTTTCAGTTAGGAAAACTGTAGACACGCCTCTTGCAATCCTGAGCAACTTAGGGCAAATACAAGCCACTGTGCTCCAATAAGCTTACAGTCTTTCAGACATACCCCCTCATGATGTCACCTATCTTCTACTCTACTACTCCCCTACTCCTACACTTACACTCTAGGGACATGGCTCACATGCCGGGTAAAATTGGGATTCACTATCCTTATCGTCATTTGCATAGGATTGCCTACTAATGCTTGGTTACATCTCTCACACTGAGCTTCCCCCCTTAGCAACCACTACTCAGTGGTCATGTTGTTTTCAGCCTGCCATTCACCTGTATGGCAGAACAAGCTTTTTAGTGAAAATGCCCATTTTTGGCTATTTTTCAATTTTTTTTCATTTTATTTAAAGTTCCGCACGTTTGCGCGGCACTGCGCTACGCTTAAACATCGGAGATCGGGGGAAAAAATGGATTTTAAGGATTTACAACATTTGCAATTGCCAATGGCCTTATATTTGGCCATTGGCATGCTTCCTCAACTAGATGCATCCTTTATTTGGAGCTGTCATATCTCCGTTTAGCTATTTGCAGAATGCTACTCTGTTACCAACGGAGTACATTTCTGCAAATAGCACTACTCTTACACGGACAGGTCAGTGTTTCCTGGATCGCATATTTACCTCATTTGCATAGTTTCAGCAGCAAATTAGGTAATTTGCATACCATAATACTGTCCGTGCAAGAGTAACTTTAGAAGCTCTCATGTACACCCCTGCCGGCTGTTGCTGAATCGCTCGGCAGACATATTGGCTGTCTGCCATCTTACACTAATCTTAGACTTCGTGCAAGCCTTCGTAAATCCGGCCCAATTTCTTTCATTCATTACATTTGCTCGCATGTTCGCTAGTGTATATTTAGGATTTTTAATGTTATTAATAAGAATATAAGAGAAGGAAATGTTAACTATAGGTTACAATTTAATGAGTTTGAATGGATTGCTAGACTCCAAGCAGATGCTAGTCCAGGAATTAATGCAGCTATTAGCATTAAACCCATTTTGAAAAAAGACAAATGATTTTAAAGCAAAATAAAATAAAATAATGTTGTTTTTTTAATTTAAAGAATTATATGAAATATATCAATTTGTTTTTAGGGTATAGTGTTTTTAAGATTTTTCATTTAATTTAATTCTTACTGGTGTTGTGTCATGTGATTTGACCTGAACTTCTATGTAACTGTGATACAAACTGTTGTTTTGTTACAAAATGAGAAAGGGCATTCAGCCTTAAAGCTTTGTGACGTTTTTAAATAAATTTGGTTGCTACATTTGTTTATCCAAGTGTGTCATTCCACTGGGATTTTCCTTTCTGTTATACTTCGGATTTTATTTACAATAAAAGTTAACCACAATGCTGGTCATAGTTGCTGGACTGTTTTTGGATATTTCAAATCTATATCTATAAGTATTCATCTATATATGTATATAATCTAGATACGCACACACACAAACACACACACACAGTGTATGTATATATATATATATATATATATATATATATATATATATATATATATATATATATATATATAGATATAAAAGTGTTAAAATTAAAAAAGGACGGTACTCTAATCATGAGGGTTAAAACTGGAAATTACTAAGGCTCTATTTACTGAGGCACGTGACATCTTTAAATGAAAAATACAAAATAATTTTGGATACACACAAAAAAAGCATGAGATTACATTTTTGATCTAGTTGAAATATGATAAGTTATTAGGTTAGATTTGTGTGTGTGTGTGAAAAAAATACTGACAGTTGAAAATGCAGATACTCAAAAATATCAACAGATCAAAATACTGAAGGTTCATAATATCGCTACATCACAATAAAGAAGTCACAATACTAATAAAAAGCACCCACACCCCTCAGTAAATAAATCAGAAAACAACTATGTTAAGCTAAAACAAAGCTACCAAGAAAGCTGATAACCACAGCAATACACAGAGGCCACCGAACCCATGGCACAAGTACAAAACCAGCCTCACATAATGCTACCACACCACTGAATCAAACACATAAACACACAAAGACATACTCGGAGGCTCTGAGTAAAAATTTACCTAAACAGCAGAGGCCTCCAAAGCAGACACCCAAACAACTGCTACCTCAAGACACCCCACAAGCAACACATAAACCACAAAATCAGTGTGCAAAGCAGTCACAGCCCTTAAGGCCAAATACAACACCAAACATACTTGTCATTGGTGACTCCATAATCAGACACACTGACGTCCCACTCACCAGGCTGAACAAGGAGAGGGTCACAGTAAGCTGCCTATCGGGTGCTAGAATCCGTCACATAACACAAGCACTCGGGTCACTCCACGGCAAGTACAAATATGACACAGTCATTGTCCATGCTGGTGTGAACGACCTGAGACGTACTTCCCTGGACTACATGAAAAGAGACATAGAGGAGCTCTCTGATTATGTAGCCCAGGCAGGTATGACCCTGACCCTGAGCAGTATCCTTCCTTCACCAAGAATGATGCCACAATATAGAGACAAGATGATCAGCTTTAACAATTGGCTTAATGTCTGGTGTCATTCAAAGGGGATCCAGTGTCTGTCTGCCTGGGATGACATGCTTGACAAGCCACGCTGCTTTGCAAGGGACGGCTTGCACCTGTCACCCTGGGATTCGGATATTGGCTAAGGCTCTTGCCACCACCATAGTGCCTTTTTTAGGCAAGGCTCAAATTCTAAACCTACCACCCTAGAAAACAAAAATGGGAAGAAACTGAGGGTAATGCTGCTCAATGCCAGAAGTCTAAATCTCAAAATGCACGCACTCGAGGCCCTTCACAGTATGGAGAACATCGATATCTGTGCTGTAACTGAAACCTGGTTCAAGGCTCCTGAGAGCACCCCGGCACTATTAGGTTTTACCTCATATCATGCGTTCCGGCCCCAAAACCGGACCACACCACAAAAGGAGGGGGTGTATCCATATTCATAAAGGATACCCACACCTCCAGGTTGGTGGCAACGCGAAGCTTAGGAAACCATCCAGGTGCAACTAACCATAGGCAAAACTGCTCTACAAATTGTAGCATGCTACAGGCCACCCTCTCAAACTCAGGAACCCCATACAGCCTTCCTGAAGACACTGGAGGGTATAAATGTATCTCCAAACACCATCATATTGGGTGACTTCAACTACCCGAATATAGACTGGGAACATTACTCAAGCCCTAACTTTCTAGCCCAATGGTTCCTGGAGTTCATAAATTCAAATGCCATGGAACAGCTAGTCACTGTTCCCACGAGAGGAGAAAATATACTAGATCTCATTATCACAAACATGGGGACAAAATGCTCCACACCGAAGTATATCCCTCATTGGTGAGATCTGATCATAAACTAATCTCACTGGAAATCCACATCCGCCCCCACCCCAAACAAAAAGACCACAGTGAAGAACTTCTCTAAAGCAAACTTCACACTACTCAAGACTGGTGTGGTATCCTTCAAGGCCCCTGAGCCAGTGGAAACCACAACCCAAGCTGCGGAAGCCCTTACAAATGCCTTCTATGAACACCTCCAGGACTGCATAGATCAGGCAATCCCAAATAAAACCAAGACTCTTTCCACAAAGGGCAAACGTCCAGTCTGGTGGGCCCCAGCCATTAACAAACTTTACAATAAGAGGAGAAAGCTATTACATGATAAAACAAAATCCATAAAAGGGAAGTCACCCCTGATCATTATTAGTACAAAAATACGAGCACTCATAAAATCAACTAAGGCCAATTTTGAGAGGAAAATTGCCATGGATTCAAAGGACAATCATAAGGCCTTTTTCAGCTATGTTAGGAACCTGGGTGGAAACTCCCAGATATGCTCAGAATTAGTCCAAAATGATACAAAAATCACTGAACCCACAGACATTGCCAACATACTGGCAGACAGGTTCAGTGCAAACTTCACCCCCTCTCCCCTAAAGGAGAGATAACTATCCCAGCGGAGTGTAGCCTCCCAGACATCTCAAATGCGCAGGTGAGCGCTGCTCTCTCTAAAGCTAAAACACAGCATCAATGGGACGGATGGTGTCCCCGGCTGTGTGCTACATGAGCTAAATGAGGAATTAAACCCACACATAAGGCAGCTGTTTAATCTCAGCCTTACCACAGGATACGTGCCCAAGGAGTGGCGTACGGCAACTGTGGTCCCACTCCACAAAGGCGGTGCCTCTACGGACCCTGGTAATTACCGCCCCATAAGCTTAACAAGTCTAGTCTGCAAAGCTATGGAGAGGATCATAATGGAGCTCATAAACAAAGATATAGGGGACTTGCAGACATTGGACCTGGCCCAGTTTGGCTTCATCAAGGGCAGATCATGCCTTTTGAACTTGGTCGACTTCTTCGAAACAGTCACCAAGGCCATTGATGAGGGAAAGGCAGTCCATACAGCCTACCTTGACCTTGCAAAGGCTTTCGACACAATACCCCACTCGGGTATTGTAGAAAAACTTACCAGCTTAAATGTAAACCCATATGTCACAGGATGGGTTGCAAACTGGCTTAAGGACAGAACCCACAGGGTTAGAGTTGCTGGCGCTATGTCAGACTCCAAGCCGGGCACAAGTGGTGTCGGTCCTTGGCCCCCTATTGTTCGGCATCTACTTCTCAGAAGTACAGGCCAACATGGGAGGACTTTGGCTGACAAAGTTTGCAGACGACTGCAAACTGGGCGCCATAGTGGAAAGTGCATCGGACACGGATATCCTTCAGAATGGACTCACGGAAACAGATAGCTGGTGCCAGAGCCATGGCCTGAAGTTAAACGCCAAAAAATGTATAGTCATACCCTTCGGGAAAAACAAGGTAACCCCAAGCTACCATATAGGTGGCAATCCACTAAGCACAGAAGAGGTTACCAGGGACCTGGGGACCCAGGTTGACAGTGGCCTTTCTTTTGACACTCACATTGCTAAAGTGGTTAGAAAGACCTTCTACATTGCCCACCTGATCAAGAAGGGATTCACATCCAGATCTAGTGAGGTCATTGTTCCCCTGTACTCTTCACTTATCAGACCAATGATCGAGTACAATGCCCCATTCGGGATGTATCTCACCCGACATCTGCAGCAATTGGAGAGACCCCAAAAGTTCCTCACCAAAAGGATAAAGGGACTCAAAATCTGTCATATGCTGCCAGATTGAAGAAATTCCAGCTCTATTCAGTCGCATACCGTCTGCTCAGAGGTGACATGTGCCTGACATACAAGGCCATGTCCAACCCGGAATTAATGGACATGCTCCACCTCAAAAAATCCAAATCCACCAAAACCACTAGAGCAAGCGACTTAAACCTTAGCACGGATATAAATAGGACATGCTGGAGGGATAGATTTATCACTCAGAGACTCCCTATGCTGTGGAATAAAATCCTGGTCCATGTGAGGCAGAGCACCTCGCTGGCTCTGTTCAAGAGAAATCTTGACCTGTGGATGGGAGATCGTAGGTTTACCACGGGAATCATCTCTATCTCACTGCTGGTTAGAGGCACAACAAACTAATGGGCACAGCATTTTTTCATATAAGGGGTGGCGTAAGCCACAAAACTTTGGGCTAGGCTTATAAATGCCTTAGGGCAGATAGCCTAGTATAAACCTATGAACCTATATATTTACTGGTCTATGTCAGATGATCAAGTTTTCAGAAACTCGAAATTCATAAGGATGAGACCATATGATCGAGTTTCCAAAAACACAACCATCAGAAAACAAAAATCTACTTTTTTACATTTACCCCCATGAACCATAAAAAAATAAAAAAAGTCTGAGGAAGCCTGTATTGTAACAGTGAAAGTGCTCAATTGTTATTAAAAGTGTTTTTATTTAGTCTTGCTGGTTTGCACGAGTTTGCTTCATTGTTTGCAGTTTCTCAAGCTACATAGTGTGGTGTCAGCGTTCGCCTTTCTGCTTGTTTTATGGGCTACCTTTTTTTTACGTTGCCCCCCCATCAACCATATGAATTTCAAGTTTCTGAAAACTTAGTCAACTTATAAGGATATATATAATCTTACCAAATATGAGTTCTCCTCCAGTGAATTCAGTGTGTTAAATAAAGGCCTTGGATACATACCTTCTTTTTTTGTCTCACATTATGATATAGTCAATGATGTGAAAAGCTTCTGCAGACAGTTGAATTTAAAATATTTGTATGCACATAAAGATTCCTCTTATGCTATGGGAGAATCAAATGGCTTTAAATTTAAGAAATCACAATTTATGCCCCCCTACCACAGTACTATCAAAACATTTGAACAGGTGATTCTCAAAGATTTACATCTTAAGCAATCAGATATTTTTACTGCAGGTTTTCAAAATTTGAACGCAGAAGAGAGACAGGCTTTAACATCTTTGAAGAATAACCCTGATATAGTGATAGTAGGGGCAGATAAAGGTGGTGCAGTGGTGATTTGGGAACGTGAGCACTATTTAAAAGAAGCTAATAGGCAGTTGTCCAATGAGGAATTTTATGAGAGTTTAATAACAGACCCAATTAAGGAACATAAACAACTGACAGATGCATTTTTAGTGGAGGCTTGTCATTCACACATCATTGACCAGTCAATATTGAGGCAGTTAACAGTGGAACATCCCACAACACAATACTTCTATATGGTCCCTAAGGTACATAAAAATATCATAAATCCACCGGGACGTCCAATAGTGGCAGGTAGGGGATCTTTGACTGAACCCCTTTCAGAGTATTTAGAATATAAGTTAAAAAAGCTGTTGCCATATGTAACAGCAAGAGTACGTGATACACAACAGTTTTTGGCATTGATGGATGATATAGTAGTAACACAAGAACAATATTTGGGTACACTGGATGTACAGTCGTTGTATACCTCTATACCACATGAGGGTGGTATTGAGGCAGTACATTATTGGATGTCACAGTCAGGTTTGTTTTCAGTATAAGAATAGGAATTTTTGATTAAAACATTACAGATAGTCCTGGAACATAATACCTTTACATTTAATAATGGTTGGTATATACAGATAAAGGGTACAGCTATGGGGGTAACATTTGCCCCCACATATGCTGACCTCTTTATGGAGTATCTGGAAGTACAATATATATATACAATTCCTGATTGTTTCAAGGATAAATTGATAATGTGGCGGAGATATTTGGACGACTGTTGGGTAGTGTGGGGTGGAGTTGAACAAGATTGGCAGCTATTTGTGGAATATTTAAATTCTAATAGATATGACATTAAGTTTATAGGTGGTATACACATCAATGAGGTTCAATTTTTGGATGTCACAGTTAGAAAAACTGATGATGGAACTATGTATACTGATTTATATAGAAAACCATATTCTAAGAATGGATTTCTTTATGCAAATAGCTGTCACCCACCCCACACTATCCAAAACATACCAAAGTCCCAATTTCAAAGAGTAAGAAAAATTTGTTCTTCTGATAGTCAATACCAAAGACAAGCAGAGGATCTTAAGAATAGATTTCAAAGGAGGGGATATGGCAACAGACAAATCCATCAGGCTTATAGTGAAGCAACATCTATGGATAGGACTAAGTTATTGATGGACAGAGAATCTAGGGATAGTAGTCAATATGTAAGGTTTATAACAACATATGGAAGTAATACATTCCATATTAGAAATATATTGGCTCAACATTGGCATATTTTGAAATCTGATGGGTTTTTCAGCAGATTCGTGGATAAGGAATGCCATTATGCATATAGAAGAGGTAAAAATTTGGGGCAGTATTTTTCCACATTTAAGAAAGGTGAAATAAATACAGTTAACAAAACAGCCACTGTGGGGAGCACTTTTTGCGGTAATTGCAAATATTGTAAAGTTATGGCAAAAACAAAGTCTTTCACTTCAGTCAACACAAAAAGAGTTTTTGACATACGTCACTTTATCACTTGTAATAGCACCTGGCTCATATATATGGCAGTGTGCAAATGTGGTGCTTTTTACGTGGGGCAAACTTCTTGTTCATTTAAACAAAGAATTGCCCTACACATTAGTGATATAAAATGTGAACGCACCAGGAGTGCTTTATATAAACATAAATTAATACATGTAACAGCACATTTTATTTTTATAGGATTAGATATGGTTGATATACCAAATACAAGTGATTATAGGAGACATGTTATTTTGACACAAAAAGAGAGAACGTGGATAGTAAATTTAGGTGCTTTGTTTAAGCCAGGATTAAATGACCATTGGTGATTAATTTAATGAGCATATTGGAATCAAGTCTTTATGGTTATATATACATTTGGATCTTTATTAATCTAATAGTTCAGTTTCATAGTTTAGTAATTGGTAAAATTAGGGGCTATACATCAATTATTGATTTATTTATAAGTAGGTATTCACAGTTATAAAAGTATCAGCATAGCTTGATATATATTTACACTTAGTGGTATTTTTGGGTAAGATCATAATTTGAGGTTTTTCTATGTTGGGTTTTTTGATACAGCACTTGGTATTCTGTCAGACACATAAAAGTGTTTTTACAAATAGTAGCTGCTTCTTTAAATACCAGCAGCAACTATGGGATATAATCCGGGCCTTTGCAGGGATACTTCGCACACTGAAAACGCTGAGAGCGAAACCGGCCATCGGTCTGTGTATCTGTGGGCAGATTTGCCAATAAAATAGTTGAAGGCACACTGAAGACGCTGAGAGCGAAACCGGCCACCGGTCTGTGTATCTGTGGGCAGATTTGCCAGTAAAATAGTTGAACTTTCCTGCTGTTATATTTTTCTTCATTTTTCAAGTGCTGGAACGATTGTGGATTATATATATATATATATATATATATATATATATATATATATATGCATATATATATATATATATATATATATATATATATATATATATATATATATATATATATATATATATATATATATATACACACACACACATATATATATATATATATATATATATATATATATATATACACACACACACACACACACACACACACACACACACACACACACACACACATATATACATATATATATATATATATATATATATATATATATATCTATATATATATATATATATATATCTATATATATATATGTTTCTGTGCCAACACTGATTCACATTGTATGGTGTTTTTTTTTTCCCTTTTTTTCTCCATGGTTGTCTGTCCATGGATTTAGTGGGTTTATATGACTTTTTTTGGAAACTCGAAATTCATATCATCAGGACCATATGATCAAGTTTCAGAAAAGCTGAAAAAAAAGGAAAAAAATAACAAATCTATATTTTTGCAGGGGTCAACTCTACAATCAAACTACAGTGGGGAGCAGGGTATATTCGCCGATCCCCAGTGTACTGTGATCTACATAGAACTGCTTCAAAGAGGAAGTTAGCCTCTTCCCCACTGTAGTGCGATCTCAGAGTTGGTATATATAATTTACAGGCAGTGTAGGGGGTGCAGGGGTGCTTGCCCCCTACAAAAATGTAGATTTGTTTTTTCTTTTATTTTGAGTTTTCAGAAACTTGATCATATGGTCTTGACCATATTAATCTTGAGTTTCTGAAAACTCGATGAAGTCATATAAACCTGGCGTTAGTATATATAATTAAGAAGGGTGTGGTGGACACAGCAGGTTTTGCCCCACCTCCTGAAAAAAAACATTCTTTTTATGCTGTATTTTGTTATCTAGAATGCTTTCTATGATTTGTAATTTAGTGAAATGCCACTTCAGTCAAATGGATTTTTAATCAAATTGCTTTTCAGTTGAACTGTTTCAACTGTTTGAGTTCCAGTCAGCCACAATTCTGTCAAGTGACAGTAAACCTAGATCTAGAGGATTATGATCAGATCACCAATCATGACCTGCTTATTATGTGTTTGAGGCAAGGATTCCAAGAAATTCACTTTGGGAACAAAGCTTTAGAGGTGAAACTTGGGATCTATGTCAAAAACACTTAATAAGGGGTTATGATAGGTGACACAATCATAATTCTTTGCATTGCATGGAGTTTATCTGCTCCATATGCTACTAGTTACAATAAAAAAAAATGTGAAGTGTTTTGCTGTCTTTCAAAGTCGTAAAATACTCAGTGAATGATGTCAGAAAGGTAGAGTAATGCTATATGTCAGGTTTACAGTTACTTTTTTGCTTCTCAACTGTCTGAATTTTCGCAAAACATCCAGATTATTGCTCCATATTTTGGATTTTACTCATAAAAGGACTGAAATTACTAAATAATGACATGTCATTTCACAGTTTGCATCCTTTCTGTTATTCTAGCAACTTTCTAAATTCATTACAGGAACCTGGGGACATGTTACCAGTATGGACAGCAGGCAGAAACAAATCTGTTATTCTGCCGCTGTCACTTGATTTGCTGCCTGGCGCTAGACCCATCCTGAACAACATCAGCACGGGGTGCTTAACACTTGTTAGGGTCAGTCATGTGCCACTGTGTGCATTTAACTGGTTTGTCTTTTTCTGAATATCGGATCATAATCAGCACCCCCTATGCACTACACAGATATAGTTTCAGGCTTGTCTCTCTGTCAGAGTGCAAGGATGCCTGCACTCCCCTGGAAAAGAATGTTTTTGTGCTTTGCAAATTTGGGAGTGTCACTATTTTGAGTAGTGACATCCTAAGGTTTTAGGCCTTTTAGGTTCAAATAATGGTGTTAGTTAAACAATAGAGGATTATTCACAGTAAATCAGGGTCTCAGATTAATGAATTAAAAGAAATAAATGTTAGTTTGATGTTGAGAAGTGACAACAGAAGTTATGCTTTAGTTCTATCACATTTATTTACCATACTTCAATATGATTTATGAATTTAAAATAATTGACACAGTAAAAGTTCAGAGTACCTGGGTCAATATTTTGATGGTTTCTTTCCATGTCAAAATCAGCTTTAATTCTCATAAAAATCTAGTCAACTTGCAAAAATAATAAATTATAATTTTATTATCCACTGTTTCCACTGCATATTCATACATCTACTTTGATTACAATATGATGCAAAAACCTCTGTATTTTAAGTTTACTTATGCTACTGTTACAGGTCTAGGAGACATAATGTCAGTTTAAATATTTTTTAATGCTGATATTTTGCTCTGGAGTGGTGATTTGTATTAGAGAGTATGCAAAACCTAAAACTCTACATTAGTATTACCTATTCTCTGCTTACTGATGATATGAAGATTACAGACCTTAACAAACTCAAATAGGGATTTCTCTATGGGCCTAACCATTTACCACGTTTATTCATCAAGAGGTTTAGCAAAGGTACAATAGGGTCATTGATTCTTTTTCCAGAAATCACTATGCGAATGCATATGCATCAGACCCCTTGCAACTATGACACCAGTCTACAATATAGTATCACACTGCAGTTAAACAAATATCACTCAACCAGTCTGACTATCCATACTTTCAAAAGTTTTAGTGGATTAGGGCACCTGATTGAAGGAATCTGATCCCTTCTCTAACACCTGCACAGCATTGACTGAAAAACCATATACACATCAAAAACCAAAGTCAGTGAGTAGATACAGACCATGAAATGCACTGAAAAATAAAAACCTAACTGATAAAGTAAAATGTTTTGCATGGGGAAAAGTCCCTTTCTACCTTCCATGTGGCAGCACCTTCACATTCTCTGCTACATACATAAACTAATTCTGAGACTACACAATGACAAAGAATGGGAAACTGTCAGTACTGTACTATTCCCATGGTTCCCTGTCCTTTGTGCTTGCACACGCTCTTACCCAGCAACCCAATGGCTAGTGTGGACAAAAAAAGCACTGCTGGTTGATTTGGACACCTAGTTTCCATCAGTACTTGGACAACAGCACATTCAGTCTGAAGGACTTGATCTGTGATTTGCTGATCCGTCTTACAACAAGGTGTTGCAGGACCATTTTAGAGGGGTTTGAAATACATTTTTTTTACAAATTGATATATTACAACCAAATGGTATGGGGTGCTCTTTACTTTACCTAGTTTCCTCTTATGGAAGTGTTATTAAATATCTAGATTTCAGTTTCCCAGTGGAGTACTGAAAGCCATCTAATTAGATCACTTATAATCAATGAATCCAGTGCCCTGTGCTGGCCTGCTGAATTCCTTAGATCAAATCAGAATCAGTAAGTAGGTGTTCATCTGTCTGAGGACATAGTTATCACAGAGATCTTACTCTGTGAGGATGTGTGGTTCAACTGTCTGAGGGCATGGTTATCACAGAGATCTTACTCTTTGAGGATGTGTGGTAAATCTTTTAACCACCATTCTAAGTGGTATTCCACATGGGCTCATTTTTCTTTCTTTCGTTTTTTTTTTGGTACGTGCAAGTTATGGATCAAAAAGTTTGTTGATGGCTGCAAATGAGGTTACTGTCAGTAGCCAGTAATCAGCTGTTTACATGAGGGAATAGTAATGGAGTTTAATGTTAAAAATGTCATGGGATGAATTTTATTTCAGGAAAGGTAAGTTACTTTTATGTATGGGACAGTGACATAATTGTTAGTAGTTCCAATTGTTAGAAAATTTAGGAATTTCTTCTTGTAAGTTCACATTTTAAGAGATTTGATACTGGTGTACAAACACTTTAGAAGTATGGACTGTCAAGGATAGTAATCAATAAAGCTATTTATACATGAAATAGTTTATTGATTACAATGAAACTATACAAAAGATAATGACTACAAAGTAATATAACAATGGTCAATTAAAGGAGAATTCTGAATGCTTTTATCAACATCCTGCCAAGACAAAGGACTGCTGTCACTGATAAGCCAGACAGTGCAGCTTAATTTCAAATTACTTTAATACAGTTTCATTGGTAACAAGTTCATAATTAGTACAAATAGATACAAACTGTCCAATAATTCATACAGTTCTGATTATGTAAGGCTACACTGAAACATGAATCTTCATTTAGATAGTTTAAAATAAAGGCATTTTTCTTTTGTGATGAGGAAATAATAACAGTGTATACCAATAGCAAGGGTTTATAAATATAATAACCATTAAACAGATGTTATTTAAGTACAAAATAAGAAACAATTAAATGTTCATTGCCTGATAAGAGTATATTCCCGATCCATAACCAACATGAGTAACCACTGCAGCATCCCTACAGTGTCATCCTCCCTGGTAAGATCCGACCACAAAGCGGCTACTTTCAAAGTCACCATCTCCTTCGACCCCCCCCCCCCCCAACTAGGATCAAACAAAAAAACTTCTCCAAAGCTGATTACAACCTCCTGAGGGAAGGTATAAACAGCTTCACAGCCTCCTCCCCCTCTATAGGAACTGGCACATATGTCCAAACCTACACCAAAGTACTATATGAGGATTTATACAACTGCATGGAGTCAGGAATACTCAATAGGACAAAATCCTCCTTCTCAAGGAAGAGTAAACCTGTCTGGTGGACATCTGTAATAATAAAATTAAAAAAAAATTGCTGTCCAGGACCAAGAAGGTGCAGGTGCCTAAATGGAAGCAATCTCTCCTTAGCCTGAACAAGCAAATAAAAGCACTAGTGAAATCTTCCAAAGCAAACTTCGAGTGCAAACTGGACACATCTACTAAAGACAATCATAAGGCCACCTTCACATATGTCTGCAAATTAAAAGGAATCACTTAGATCTGCTCAGAACTGGTGGTCAAGGACACCTCATACACAAATGCCGTAGATATTGCCAACTTGCTGGCAGCCAGATTCAGTAAAAGCTTCACTCCTCTGTCCCCCATCAGTAAATCAGGACATCCCCAGCACCCGCCCCCCCCCCCCCCTTTGCCTTATCTCTAGAGATCAAGTCATCACTGCCCTCTCAAAGGCAAAAAATACAGCCTCCATGGGACCTGATAACATCCCAGGCTGCATCCTACATGAACTCAGGCAGGAACTAGCATCACCATTAGGCACCCTATTCAACCAAAGCTTGAGTACCAGCTTCAGCCCAGCTGAGTGGAGGACAGCCACTGCCATCCCTTTGCACAAAGGTGGAGCATACACAGATCCAGGAAATTATAAACCCATCAGTCTAATTAGCCTGATCTGCAAGGCCATGGAATGAATTATCATGGACCTTATTAATAAGGACATTGGCAAGCTCAAACACTTGATCCCACCCAGTTTGGTATCATCAAGGGGAGGTCATGGCTGTTAAATTTGGTTGACTTCTTTGAGACAGTTACCAATGCCATGGACAAGGGGAAGATGGTGCACACCACCTACCCTGATCTGGCCAAAGCCTTCAATACTCTTCCCCACTCAGGTATAATAGATAAACTCTCTCAACTAAGCATCAATCCATATGTTACCTGATGGGTAGCAAACTGGCTCACTGACAGAACCCACCTTGTGAAAATAGGGGAAGCCACATCAAGTAGTAGACCCATAATGAGCAGTGTATGCCAAGGATCAGTCTTGGGGCCTCTGTTGTTTGGGATATACTTTTTCTGAGGTGCAGGCCAAACCCAGTGGGCTATGGATGACAGATAACTGCAAGCTGGGCATTGTCATCAATTCCCCTAGTGATGTGGGCATCCTCCAAGAGGAACCCACCCAAACAAATGACTGGTGACAGAAACATGGCCCCAAACTGAATGCCAAAAAAATGCATCATCATCCCCTTTGGGGAGAGTGACATCCCCACAAATTATCACATTAATAACAAGGTCCCACACATTATCACATTAATAACAAGGTCCTAAGCATGCAATCAATTGTGAGGGACTTGGGCACTGAGGTTGATAGCAAATGGGCTTTTGACCACCACATTGCCTCCGCTGTACAGAAAGCTTTCTACACGACCCACCTCATTAGTAAGGGTATCTCATCTAGGGACAAGGAGGTCATAACATCTCTGTATTCCTCCCTTATAAGACTCATTACTGAATACAATACCCCTTTCTGCATGTACCTCACAAGGCACATGCAGCAGCTGGAGGGACCATAGATGTTCCTCACCAGGAGAATCCAGGGCCTCAAACATCTACCCTACACAGATAGGCTAAAAGCCCTGTCCCTCTACTCAGTCTCAAACAGACTCCTCAGAGTTGACCTCTGTCTGGCATATAAAGCAAATCTCAGACTCCACATTGATGGGACTTCTGCATATCCGCAAGTCAAGTTTCACTCAAGTAACATGCACACATCACCTCAGCCTGGTCTGTGACATCAGTAAGACTTGTTGGCGAGACCGATTTGTGTCCCAGAGACTCTCCCTTCTGTGGAACAGTCTCACCCTCCATGTCAAGCACCTCATTAACCCTTTTTAAGTGCAACCTGGTTAACTGGATGGGGAACAGAAAATACACCTCTGGGATTCCACCTGTGTACCTGCTGGACAGTGGCATAGGGTGTTGACTTGTCAGAACATAGGCTAAATTTTTGGCTAGGTTTGTAAGGGCCTCTGGGCCAATAGTCTAGTAACTTCCCGTGATCTATAATAAGCCAATAGGTAATTGCACTTTTACTTAATTATTTATTTATTTTTTATCAGTTAGATTTCATTGAGTTACACCAACCCCCCCCACACATACATGTACACACACACACACACACACACACACACACACACACACACACACACACACACACACACACACACACACACACACACCAGGGATGGCTCGTGCTATAGGACTGCAGGACTGCAGCTCCCCCACCTGTAAAAAGAATAAAATTCTCCCCACTGTAGAAAATAAAAAATAAATTAAAAAAAAAATTCACAAGTAGCCCCGGAACTCCATGCATGCATGCTTAGTTCCTGACTGCTGTGTTAGGCAGACCAGAACCATGTACGCATCATTCCTGAACTCCAGACTGCTCTGTTAGTCTGGGTAGGGAAGGCAGGGAACTCCACAATGCCAGCCCAGAAGTCTTTGCAGTGACAACCACACAGACCGGAAGGTCACCAGATTGTATCGCCCACAGGCTGTAGGCTCCAGCCTGCTCACATCGAGACCCAGAACAGTCTGCGTGGGCCATTATGGAGAACAGAGACAGGTGATTGGGCTGCTGCAGAGGACAGGATTGCTACGGAGGACCTGCAGGTAGTGTGTGTGTGATGCCCCAGTTGCTACAAGGTGGTGGGTAGAGAATAAGGCTTGAACCCTGTACTTTGGGCCCAAGTGACAAGAGCCTGAATTCCCTACCCACCGCCATTTGTAAAACATTTGCAGATTTTTGCCTCATATCTGTTCTGTTCTGTTCCTCATAAAATCTGTGGTTTCTGTATTTTTGTTACTTAACACAGCCAGTAGTGCAGTGGTGCAGTGGTAGCATTGTTGCCTGACAACTACAGGGTGTCTGGTTTGATTCTTGGCTGGGGTGCCTTATGTGTGGAGTCTGCATGCCTTCCCTGTGTTTGTGTGGGTTTGCTCTGGTGTCCTCAATGGATATTTTTCCCTATTTTTTGGACTGTATTCCCCCATTATTGGCATTGTCCAGGTTTTTTGTGCTAAGGTTAAGAGCTATGGTGATAACTGAACTCACCGAATATGTTTGGGGGCTGTATTCCCCCATTATTGGCTTTGTTCAGGTGTCTTGTGCTAAGATGCTGACAGCTATGGTGAGAACTGAATTCACTAAATGGTAGCCATTTAAGTTCCAGTCTTCCTTTCTTTCATAAAACCGATGATTTGGCATAGTGGTATGTTGCTCTGACTGTTTTACACAGGATCCTGGGTTCAATGCTTGGCAGTGAAATGTATGGTGGTAACACAGCATTTTATTCTAATAACTTTCCAACATTATACAAGCAATGTTCAAAATGTGTCCCTATTTTTTGGTCTTTTGCCCCCCACCCCCAAATGTTGGATTTTTCCAGATTTCTTGTGCTGCAAAGTTCAAAGTTCAGCTGAGTGTCAAGTAGATTTTACAAGAAACTAAGAGCTGCATGGGAACAAACGTTTAGTGCTGCTTATGCCAAGTCTGCTTGCATTCTTAATAGCACAATAGGTAGTGCACTTGCTTTTGATGCAGAAGGCTGTGGGTTCTACTCCCACAGTAGGTAGATGCATTGCTCATACTGTACTGTATTGTAAAGAGGGTGGATGCTGCAGTCCTTTTTGGTGAAGATACCTAGTAACTATGAACCTGTTATCAGTTTGCCATCCATTCCTTATTGCACTATTACTAGCTTATCATTTTTTTAATGCAATTTAGGCAATTTATTCCTCAAGGGCAACATGCACTTTATTTGTTGATGAAACAATGAAATATAAAGTTGTTTGCTAGCAGCAACCTCTTCATTAGTTACAGATTTCTTTAATGTGGAATTATTTAGATGACTTTTACTTCTTCAGAGATTGTGCATATTTACTGATTCTGGTGGACTGTAGAAGTTTCAGTAGACTTTTATGATAGAAATGTTCTGAATTGGGCAGTTTTGTCATTATTGGTGCATGCATTTTGTTTCATTGTTTACTGGAAAAATGTTCTGAATTGGGCAATTTTGTCATTATTGGTGCATGCATCTTGTTTCATTGTTATTGGAAAAATGTCCAAAGCAAAATTAAAATGCCCGCTAACAACTGTACTATATTGTACAAGGAATATAATTTAATACAATCAGGAAGGTGTATCAAATACCACGTGTATGTTTTGTGTGCAGGGGGCCTATGATTTGAAAACAGCCCAAAGTTAATCTTTATCTGCCACTGGCAAAATGTATTTTCTTTGAATGTGGGTTTCAATGCCGTTTCAATGAATGCAAGTTTCAAGGGCAGAGAAGTTTTAATGCTAAATAGCAATGACTAAAACTGTTGTAAACCCAGGAAATACAGCACCACAACACAGAAACAGCAAACCAGGATCCAAAAAAATCACGTTTATTCTCTTATCACTCTAGCGCCTCGGCCACTGTAAGCCTTCAAGGAGTAAAGTGTCAGTAACAGAGCTCAGCTTATATAATCACACAAATCAGTCAATAAAACAATTATTCAATTAATTTATACAATTAGTAAAAAGCCTATTGGTTAGATCACATTTTTCCAACAACATTCTGTGTTTAAACCTTTAGGCAATAAAGTGCTGTATTTTAAAATAAAAACAGTTTCCTTTTTTTAAAGTAATTTACCCACAATTAAATCATCAGATTCAAACTTAGCTACCTGTTGTAAAATAGTAGCTTTTAAACTATCACTACTACCATTATGATATTCGCAAAAATATTGAGCCAAAGGGCTCTCCATTTTATTATTTCGTATATCCCTAAGATGTTCTAAAAGCCTTACTTTAAACATTCTTTTGGTTTGCCCAATGTAAAACTTATTACATCCACATGTAATGGCATAAACAACCCTGTTGGTCCTACAATTATATGAACCATCTGAACAAAACTGTTTATTATTAATATTGGAAAAAACTCTCTGTACAAATGGGCAAGCCTGACACTTCCCACATGGAAATGTACCTAAGCTAGATGGTAGTAATGATATTCTATCCCCTGGTCTAAAAAATTTTGTTCGTACAACCATGTCTTTAATACTTTTACCTTTTTTATAAGAAAAAATTAATTAAGTTTTAATGCTAAGTCTGTTTTCATTGTTTTCATTGTGAGATTGCATTGCTTTATTTAGCAGAAATCTTAGTGTTTTGCACTGTAAAATGGAAAATAAAACTTTTAAATGAAGTCCAAATCATCGTAGAAGTAAAGCAGTATGCAGATTAGTGTTTATGGTAAATGGGGTGAAATAGCCAAGTAATGGTTCATTGGAATGGCTGCAGGGGGGAGGCTCCATTCGACCATGATTTTGTGAGGGGGAAGGGCGGCAAACTCAAAGACAGCCCCGGCTGAACTATACCTCTCAACTGTTCAGATTTTCACAGAATGAGTAGATTTTTGCTTCTTATTTTTGGTTTGTTCCTCATAAAATGTGTGGTTTTCTGGCAAATAATTTAGGAACTAAGTCACTAAATAATGACAGACACTGAGTTTCAGACTTCATAACCTTCAGAAAAATGCATGCTAAAGCAAGACCTGTTATTTTATCAATTGTCTCAGTTTATACAACAATTTATAGTACTGTTTATATGTTCCCCCAGTATATTTTGCCTTGTCCAGATTTCCTACATTAACAGGTTGAGAGGTACGTGCAGATAAATTGCTTTATAGAGTTAGGCATATCCAAACCTCTTAACTGTCCCAGAATTTGGCTCAAAATGTTGCTCTTCCCCTAATAATTCCACTTCAAAATGGAAATTTTGGAAGAAAACGTGGAGGGCTTACAATTAAGAAACAACTGTAATAATCAGAGTTATATATTACTTTTATTTCAGAAATGCATGTAGATTATTTTATTTTGTCAGCTGCTCAAGTTAGGAGTACTAATATTAAAAAAGTGTTCCTTCTTTGACAGGTTCCCAGCTGTATTGTGTGGCTATTTTATGTTTTTGCATCACATTTTTGGTCCATTTTTCATAAAATTGTGTTTTTTTTGGCAAATTAGTGGCAAATCATTAAATACTTAAGTTAGAAAATAATGACAGACATTTGAGTTTCAGATTTCGTACCTTTCAGAAAATTCATACTAATGCAAGACCTACTATTCTATTATCTTTCTAAGTTTATAAGAGCAATATTTAAAAATTGCCCTTATTTTTGGGCCTTTGTCCCACTTTTGTGTATGGTTCTGTCCACATTTCTTGTTCTGAGGTTGAGAGGTATGACAAATGTGTCAGAGCCATCACAGTTAGCCAGAGATATTTCAAATTGTGACATACTTGTTGCACCCCACTCCCCCATGTAGTAACTCTGGATGTGTCCAAGCAAGGCAAGGAGCAGTTATGCAGTATAAATGTGCTGAGTATCCCCCATCCAAGGCAGACACAAGTGCTACTTTTATTCTGTCCTTGATTTTGCAGAATGTTCTGGTTTCTGTCATATTTTATACTGTTGATTTATACTTATTATTACTCAGAAAGTGCCTGTTGCTCTGTGTGTAAGTAGCAATGCTTTAATGACCATCAGGTAAGCTTGTCTGAGATTGTAAGATGCAAGTAAGCTTTAATAAGCATACTGTTAAAGAACTGCCAACATTGAAAGCCTTTCTGTTGTTGCCATGCAGAGAATACTTACATAACTAGATAATGTATAAGCCTTGGGTATTGAAATGCATATGGCAGCATTTGTAATAAAGGACAGGATTACGTTATTTTAAGAAGCTCATTACATTTGTTGGAGACTTGCAGTCATATTTGCAGGCTTTACCTGTAAACCAAACAGAATGCCAATCAATCATGTGTGGTCCATTACCTGTACAGTAATCCTTTAAGCAATGTATCTTGAGCTTGTTTCTTGTTTGCTTTTCATTTTTTACTTTGATCATGTTTTCCCCATAAAACAAGTAGATAGTTGTCAGGCAGCAGGTCTTTTTTGGATAAGAAACATTTTTACAATTGGGGTATCAGCATGTTATTTGGTACTTTAATAAAGCTGAATATAAATTATAATTAGAACTGCAGTGCAAGGAGACGTGGTTTGAGTGTTGAGTGCTGCTTGTTTTTCTTATACTTGATTTTGACTGGCATTCCAGTAATGTATTTAAAAAGTAATTTATTTTTTCATGCCTCACAACCTTTTTGTTTCCATCTAGATATTAAGTAAGTTGTCATGCAGCCAATGCATTGAACTATTTTTTTTCTTCTACACTTCATTTTGTCTTGATTGGACTTTCATAATGATGGTTTGACACCCAGGGCAGTGTATTTAATTAAAGTTACAGTTTTTGTGGTTTTGAGCATAGCTCCTCCCCTTTCTAGTTGGTCACACCCCTTCCCATTGACCCCACCCATTCACCTGTCTCCTGTAGCTCCCCTTTGATTTGAAGTCACCAGCTGCCACTGACACACACACACACACACACACGCACACACACACACACACACACACACACACACACACACACACACACACACACATAGCCGGCTTTAGGCACCAGCGAACCCTGCGGTCGCTGGGGGCCCCCTGTTCCTTGGGGGCCCCCAACCACAGCAAGTTATCTTATCCTAATGTTTTGTAACATGTCTGTCAAACCAACAAAAGCTATTACAACATTCTTGTATACTTAATAAACCACATGGATAATAACTCTTATTTATATCCCCTTTAAAATTCAAAGATATTTCTGGTCATATTAACAGTGTTTTGTCAACTAACAGGCAACAGAATTCCATTAAATATTTTACCAGTGATATAGTGCCCCTGGCTTAGTTAACCCCTGCTGTTGGACATTTTCTCCACTAAAGCTAACTACATAGCCAGCTTTAGGTCCCTACTATACCCGTGGTTGCAGGGGCCCCCCTTAATCATCCTTGACTGTGTGGGGGCCCCACAAAAGCTGCTGTTGGTTGGGGAAAATGTAGAAGAAAAAAATGTATTAATTTACTAATTATGCTCTTTAACCTGAAGTGGGCGGCCACGGTGGTGCAGTGGTTAGCATTGCCGCCTCACAGCAAGAGGTTCTCCGGTTCGATCCTCGGCTGGGGTGCCTTCTGTGCGGAGTCTGCATGTCCTCCCTGTGGTCGCGTGGGTTTCCTCCGGGTGCTCCGGTTTCCTCCCACATCCCAAAGACATGCTGCAGGTGGATTGGATACTCTAAATTGGCCCTAGGTGTGCGTGTGAGTGTGCCTTCTGTGGAAGGTTGGGCTGGCAACTCGACACCGTAAAAAACTCCACTGCCAATTAATGTGCGGACAAGGTGATCCACTGTGGCGACCCCTAACCGGGAATAAGCCGAAAGAAGAAGAAGAAGCTCTTTAACCTGAAGAGGGCTCTGATATGACCCTGTTAGGATGAAGCTGATAATGAACATGAGCAAGGTAAGCACTACAGAGATCAGCAGCCCAGAGTGACTTATGTCAGTGCAAATTTTGGATTTTAAGAAGAGCTGATACTTCCGATCATCAAGGACGATTTTCTCTTTCAGGGAGTTTTATAAATACAAGCAGAACACCAGATACTAAAACTCTCAATTTCTTTGCTTAAGAATTCAGTGCAATCCCAAAAATAATAGAATAAAGGCTCAGAATCAGGACTGCATTTTAAATATTACTCTAATTTCCTTAAGAAATTAATAGAATAACACCTTTTGCATCAACACGTATTTTTGGACAATAATTATAAAACTCAGATGTCTGAATTGATTGACTGTAATCCTGAAGTATTTACCAGCAAATCAAACTTTTTACGAAGAAGAAAGCAAAAGTATGAACACAATCAGGGAAGGTCTGGAATCAGGGCCAGTGACAGGTATGTGAAATCAGGGCCAGTGACAGGTATGTGAAATCAGGGACAGTGACAGGTATGTGAAATCAGGGACAGTGACAGGTATGCATTACTCCTCAATGAGGGAAATAGGTGACATACCCCTGCTGCTGTTTGATGACCGCTAAACAGCAGTTACTGATCTGGTGTGACAGTACCAGTGTTGTACAATGTATTGCTATTTGCTGAAATAAGTACAAAACTAGTACCACTATGGCTTATGCTTGTGTGTGTCCATGTGTGTATGTAAAAAATATCACTGATTTTTCTATGTGCATGCACCCAGTAATGCCGGACACAGACATTATTCTTTTGGGTATCAGTAAAAAATGTACCTAACAAGTAATTCAATTTCAAAAGTAAGACATAAAATATATCAGAGAACATTCAGTGTCCCCCACTCACCAGACTGTATAAATGGATATTGTGGGCTCCCTTAATCATCTTTGACTCTGTAGGGACCCCCACAAAAGCTGTTGCTGGTTGAAGAAAAATCAGGAGAAAAAAATTATCAATTTTCTGATTGAGCTGTTTAACTTGAAGAGTGCTGAGATATGACCATTTTAGGATAAAGCTGATAAAAGCCTTTGGTTTCAACTACAGCCATTCTAAAACCATCCCTGCACAAATGTGTTTGTACAGAAAGCTGCTGTACAATATGAGGGGCTGGGGATTGTGTGGTTATTACAACTTTAATTTTCATTACAGTCAAACCTTAGAGGTGTGCACAAGAAGTCGCTTGTGTTTGAGCTGAGGACAGTATGGTAATTGTTTGTTTACTTTTCTCACAGACCTCAAATGTGTGAAAAGAAGGTTACTATAGCTTGTGTAGGGGTGGTGTACTGTCTAGGACCAACAAAATAGAATATATTACTGAAATCATTCTCACAATCATACATCAGGCACATATACATGAGACTGACTTTGAGGGTTACAGGTGAGGAAGCATGCTATGCATATGTATATCAGTAGTCACTTGAAATATATGACTAAGGCAATTTAAAGAAAAAAATAAGTCTGAAATTCTTTTCTTTTCGTGATTTTTCTTTAGGCCACCATTGGAGTAAAATGCTGAGAATTGGCTCTAAAATACATCCCAGATCATCTGTAACCCTACGGCTTCTTGGGCCCTTGGTTATTTGAGTTATTTCCTAAATGATTATCACTGTGCTGTGTTGTTCAGGAAAGAGTGTTGAAAGGAAGCAAGGAAAACTAAAGTTGAACATCAACAGTGAATTTCTTTCCTTAATCATAATTTTTGTTCAAGCCATTACTGGATGAAATGGTTGTGTAAAAAGAAAAAACACTTTAAAATGCACTTCAGAGCATATACAAATTATAGCGTTTTGAAAAAGCTGAGAGTAAGGCAAAATGTGAGAAAAGGAAGAAAAAAGTAATGTCTATAGTATTATGGGAAGCCAAAAAACGGGGGGGGGGGTCAGAGGAGAGGACTGGGGGGTGGAGGCTGTTGAAATGGTAGGCCTAGTCATCAGTTCATTTAATTCCAGACCTGTACATAGAGTTATTGCAATGTATCATTGTTGCAACTAAATGCTAGTAACTGTAAGTGTCCCTTTGTTAGACAGGTCAACACAGTGTGGTATACAGGCCTGTTGTAATGTAAGAGCTTGTAGGTACAGGTCTCTCTGTACGTACTACTCCTAAAAGTTTGCAACACAAACTAAAAGGTTTCTTAACAGGGGTGGCACTGACAGAAAGATACTTATACTGGAAGTGCCTAGGGGGCCCCCAACTTGACATTTGCTGGGGGCCCCCAAAATGCTAACACCGGCCCTGCACACACACACACACACACACACACACACACACACATACACCCACAGTACTACCTGTTTGAAGGTAGGATACTTATAACACAAGACTTGGGTACAAAGCCAAAAAAACAATGAGATACAATGACCCCAAATCAGGGACAGATTTTAAACACTGGAGGATAGGGCTGGCATAATGTTTAAGGTCTTTACCCCACAGATACAAGGCACAGAGTTTGATTCTGACCTGGTTATTGACTAGACATGTAATAGTCTGCTAGTATTTACCCATGAGGCTATATGTAAAAACTTGCCAGAAGAACATGCTTTGCATTAGCATCTATTTTCTGAACGGCATTAAGTCAGAAAAACAAATTACAGTCATTATTTACTGACTGCAGTCCTTAACAATTTGCCAGAAAATAAGGAGAATACAAAAAATATGAGGCAAAATCAGGGCATCCTGTAAAATTAGGGACAGTTAAGAAATGCAACTCCTGAAACATCATATTTAGGTCCCAAATGATACAGTCTGTTGTCCTGGTAAAGAGTAGATTAGCAAAGAAAGTGTCCCAATTACCTTTAGAGCCATTTTTATTGCTATTTGCAGGTTCTTCTTCCTTATTTTTTTTATCTCTGAGCAGCACTATGTACAGATACAAAAGGAATTATCTGATAATTAAGTCTATTGCCTTTATTCATGGGATGCTTCTGGTGGTATTTACACTGATCAGGGGAAACCTGTCTACACACCATGAGCAACTCATCTTCCTCTCTTCTGATAAGAGTTATATGCTCATTAACCTACACTTGAATTGTTAGCAACTTGGGGAAAACATGACCAAATGGCATCTGAAGAACTGCATCCACCCTAAGGCCACATGACAGTTTCAGTATCTGAATACAAATCCAACTGACTGGCAAAGGGATAGAACATTCTGATATTTCTGGTATCAAAGGCAAGTGCAATAGCTGCTGAGCCATTTAACAACAACAGTAAGCCCAGGTAAGACACTTACAGCTGTTGTACTGATTGTCTACAATTTTGAGTCGGTATTGCGGGTATGTGACGGGACATACACATTATATTATAGTAGGACAGTTTAAAGGTAAGAGTGCAGATGCTCTGTTAGACATCAACGGCTAACCAGCATAAATAACAGTAAAGTGCATTGCTCTAAGCCTTGCACATGTAAACATGTAAAAATTATGACAATTTTCTAATCTAAAGAGATTAGAGAGAAATATTCATATTAGTCAATCAGTACAGAGAACAATAAAATACATTTTCCTTTTAGCCAATTAGTATGCTGTTGTTTGTCTTTTTCCTGGTAAGGGGTCACCACAGTGGAACTCAAGTCCTCTAATGATTGGCAGTAGATTTTTTTATGAAACACCGAGGTGCCAGCTTGATGCCCAACCTTCAATGAAGGCACACCCATTTACGCACGCATATCTTTTGAACGCTACCCAACTGTGGTGAGGACATGCAGACTCCCCACAGAAGGCACTCCCAAGGCAAGCCAAGAATCGAACAGGAGAACCTCTTGCTGTGAGGTAACAACGCTACCGCTGTACCACCGCGGAATTAGCCAATTAGTATAGACATAAATAAACTACATTAGATTAGATGACAACATCCTAACCAGCTAATTTTATTTGAGTTTAGAAATACCTATGAAACAGAAGTAATGCAAATAGTATGTTGGCATTCAACTCTCATGTGATTGCACCCTAAATGCATGAATTTTCAAAATTATATAGTGCATTTTTTTATTTTAGTGCTCTATTGTAATGCAGCTCTCCTACACTCATCTTTCTTTTTTATATAGTTTCCTAAAACCTGACACACTGCAGATCATATCAGTATAATCTCCATATTTTAATGCAAATACTTTCACATTTATAAACTTCTCATGTTGCTTTTTATTACAGCTAACAAATGTTAGAATGTAGTACACAAATATGATTTGCATTTATTTTCTTTCTTATGCTGACAACATGCAAAATACCAAAGGCCACTGTCACACATACGGAATGAGTTAGAATAAAGGTGCCTACGGAATACTTCTGTATGATTTAGAAAGTAAGCTTAACAAGTACGATCCTCTAATGTAAAAAAAAAAAAAAAGCATTTTGCAGTCAAATGTAGAAGCACTTCTTATGTTTAGTAGTGAATTTATATGGATAAGAACAATCTGGTAACCCCAGAAAGAGTAATGAATACATTTGCTTTAGTTATTACTGGTTAAATTTTAAGTTTAGAACCCAGCTTAACAAAAAAAAAAATGAGAGTAAATGTAGAAAGTATTATCTTCTCTAGATGTTAGTTAATTGATTCATGCAATAAATTGTCTAGGGGTTTTGAAAAAGTCACAGATGGTGGAGTGTACATCTATAGTACGTAGCTAGAAGAAGGTAATGACTATTCAAAGGTTAATGTGGTATGTTTAACTTTATAATCTTAATTAAATCTGGTCAAATTGACTTTTTTGAAGAGAAGTGTGGCTTTGTCCAAAATGTCTCCTCAAAAAAGTCAATCTTATCATAAATATATATTTATTCTTATCCAGGATAACATGCTGAAATCAGGTATATAAACATGAACTGAGTAGTTGTGACCGACACCTCCCAGACACTACATGTGAAAGTCTCACAAAATTGTGAACCCGACAACCTGAAAATGGATAAAACCTAAGTATGAAAATCTCTAGCCTGCTTACATATGGGAAGAATGGACCTCCTGATCCCTGTTGTGGATTACTTACCTCAGCAACATGCGATACATATATTCTAATTTCAAAGTTACTACTGTCTAAGGAGCAAAGCAAAGACAACCTTTGGAGTTACTTTTCCACTTGCATTTGGTCCTTTTGACCACATATCGCCCACTCTATCTCTTCAACATTCTTCTAAAAATCATATCTCTGTAATTTACAAATGCCTGGATTATGAAATTGTGGTGATGCTGATGATGATGTTGGGTGAAGTAGGGGAGAAACAGCTCTGAGGGTACTCATAACAGTGTGGAGAAGAAGGTGCATCCCAAATGCATGGAGAATATGCATACTGGTTCCAGTGTACAAGAACAAAGGGGGCATCCACAACTGTGGGCAGTACAGAGCCATCAAACTCCTATCACATTGCATGAAAGTACTGGAGAGGGTGATTGATAATGGATTGCAGAGTAGTAGAATGTCAGATGGGAGATGAGCAGTTTGGATTCAGATCAGGATGCAGCACAACTGACCCGATGTTTGCAGTTAGACAAATAGTTGAGAAGAAGCTAGAGATGAGGAAACAGTCCAACTGGGCATTCCTAGACTTGTTGAAGGCATATGACAAGATCCTAAGAAAGCTTATCTGGGCAGTACAGCAGTGGTTCGAACTCCGAGAAACATTGGTAGAATTATTGCAGGCTACATACTCAGACTCAATGACTCAAGTACGAACAGTGTTCAGCCTCACAGAAGGTTTCCCAGTAGAAGTGGGTGTACACCAGGGTTCAGCTCTGAGCCCATTGCTGTTCATACTGGTGACAGACTCTGGGCAAGAACGTCAGCAAAGGATAGGAGAATGGAATGCAAAACTGAAGGACATGGGATGAAACTAAGCATGGCAATGACAGCAAATTAGAGAAATCAGAAGAAGCTGAGAGTTGAGACAGAAGGGAAAATAGTGGAATGGGTAAACAGCTTCAAGTATCTGGGAGTCGAAGAGAAGGGAAGTCTGAATGAAGAGGTCAAAGCTAGAATCAGAGGGGCTGCAGCCAAATGGCATTGAGTCTCAGGTGTAGTCTGTGACAGAAGAATGCCAAAGAGACTCAGAAAGGTATCCAAGACAGTGATGCAACCAGTGCTTCTGTATGGCACAGAAACCTGGGCAGTAAAGGCAGAGCAGATGAAGAAGCTAGAGGTGATGGAAATCAAGTGCCTGAGAAGGGTGGTAGGATGCACACCATGGGACAGGTGAAGAAATGAGGACATAACAGCAGAAGGCAAAGTAGTTCCAATTTCAGAAAATCTGGTGAAGAAGATTTTGGATAGACAGAAAGAAGGTAAGAGGAAACAAGGCCATCCAGCAAAGAGGTGGATGGATTGTGTAAAAGATCTGCGACAGTCAGGCATGAGTGTTGAAGAAGCCAGGAGTGTGGCAATGAATCTAGAGAGATGGTGACAGTTAACATGATACCCCGACCCCATGTAGAAAAATGGGAAAATGGGGGCTGATGATGACGATGATGATGGTGATGGCGATGGATTAAGAAACTGTGGTATTAAACAAACAGCTTGAGTGTACAAGCAGTACATACTACATTAATGTACATTGAATTTTTAAATAAATGTTTTTAATCATATATAATTGCAAAGATCAAAACACATTACTTACTTTATCTTTGTTGGCTCAACTAAACTAATAAAATAATAGTAATGGTCTTGACGGCTGGTGTTCTTGGTAATGAGAATGGATATTTCACTGTATTTTTAAAAGTTTACAAATGGCACTTTATTTGCATTTCTTTAGTCAGCCAGACAATAAGAAAATTAATTTCTTTAATATTCACTTACATAAATATATAATCATAGACTAAAGTTATTAACAGATGCTAAATTAGGTTATGGCATTTGACAGGCCTGCTGAAGGGTGATTATTACACTGTTCCCCTAAATGTACATAAGAGTGGAGAAGTGAATAGAATTCCAGAAGATCAGTGATTGCAAAGGTCCAAGATATAATACTTACATACTCACAACTGTCCCCTCAGTTATATTTAAACAATTCTACAGGCAACACCCACTGTTAAACAGCAAATAAGATGTTGAGTAAAGCTTGTGGTGCAAACATCACTAGGAAGCCGACTGCAGTGTACGGTATATGCACAGTAATTGCACAACCATTTGAACATTTCCTACACCCCTGCAGGAAGCATTGCTTTTGGTTCATGGTTCTCCAGTAATCAATAATTAACAGTACTAATTCCTTGCAGTCCGCAGTGGTGGTGCTGCGGTAGCGTTGTCGCCTCACAGTAAGATGTCCGGTTCGACTCCCAGCTAGAGTGTCTTCTGTGGGGAGATATGTGTGAATGGGCGTTCCTTCGTTGAAGGTTGTGCGTCAGGGCTGGCAACTCGGTACGTAAAAATCAACTGCCAATCATTAGCGGACCGGAGTTCCGCTGTAGCGACCCCTAACAGGGAAAAGCAGAAAGACACAACAACAAATTCCTTGCAGTGTGAAAAAAAAGACAGCATTGTTAGACAGCTTTCTGATGTAACAACGGTGCTTAACAAAAGTTTTGTTAAAACATCTGAAGCTTTCTCTTGTGCTGCAGCATAAGAGTGGCCGGCAAAGAATAGTATACAAAGCATTTCCACACTTTTAAAACCTGTAATACACTTCAATATCATACCCCCCCCCCCCCACACACACACAGTGGCCAGCACAGAACAGTACTCAAAGCATTCAAACACTTTTAAAACCTCTTATACACTTCAGTATCATACACATATATGCACACAGACACACACACAAAAAGTATCAAAAGTGAAGCGTCAAATGCTTTTAAAATCATCAGTCAATTAGACAGACACTTCAACACCGGTCTACTGGACTTCTATTAACTTTTATGTATGTTTGGGGGTAACATCATAGTATCAGTTTAACTGTGTTAAATATTTTATGGTGTCCACAGCTGTAAAGCACTTCCTGCTCCTATGCCTTTAACTGTAAAAGTTTCCTACTGTACAAAAAACTATGTTTGGGTCACTCTGAATATAGCTGACGTATTATGTGATTACAATATGGATGGCAGGATTCACCTTTCAAGTTTCACTTCATGCCACTTTTGAAGTGACTTACTAAATATACACGTGTTGAAAACAAAATTGGTTGTGGTTGGTAACCCAGTCATAATCCACTGTTTTATTAACTGCTGCTCATAAAGAAATTAGCAGTGAAGAACTACATCAGGCTATGTAAAAATATGGTATTGCTCCTCAGTGTACTACAGACTGTATTTATCAGCTGGAAATACAAGGATTATGCCACTCAGTCTTCAGATAAAGATAAAAAAGCATTACTGGACCATCAGTTACAAAGTCTCCAATTCATCTCACCAAAATGCATACTGACTTTATCCACTATTACCATGTTATAATATATAAATGTCTGTTGTTATCTACCATGTGTGAATATATAGTACCTACTTTGCTATCTCCTTGAATTAATACTGCTTTAATACCGACCAACCTCTTTCTTGGTTTTTTGTTTTCTTTGCCAAGAGCCTAGGAAATCTCTACAATCTGGACTTATTGCTTATAATGCTTTAAATGCTTAGTACCACAAATTATGATATTCATTCATAAATCCTAGGTCAAGAAAGGAATGATATTTTTTTTACCTTGCTGTCTGCTTAACATCAGTATTTGCTACCAATTGGTCTCCCTGTGGCTGAGAGATGATCATTTAAGCTGCCATGCATGCATCTACTGGGATTTTCACTTGCATTTTTATAGCCCCACCTCCGGTGGCTGACATGGTCATCCACATCACCATAAGAACATCCTACATTCCCACCAAGGCATATGCAGTCAAATTCTCAAAGGCATGCTCATGATTACACACAGACACATGCATGCATGTGCAAACACACGCACGCACGCAAGCGCGCACGCACACACACACACACACACACACACACACACACACACACACACACACGCATATACACACACACGCACATACACACACACATGCATACACAAGCATGCATGCATGCGCACACACAAACACACAAGTATCCTGAGAACAACCATTATCAGCTTGGGGCTGCAAAGCTCATGCCCCATATTCCTATGGCCTTAGGGAATGCAACAGTCTGGCAGTTAGCACATAGGATTAATGCTATGAGCTGTTAATGAATTGCTTCCTGAAGTTCAGGTACAAGATTTGATTCCTTCCACCTCCATTTGCATACTGGGTTACTCTGAACAAGACATTTGACTAGACAGTGCTCTTGGGTTGCTCCTGAAAAGTGACATCTGCATGCAGTGGGCTTAATTAGTTAAGAAATGTTTAAAATCAGACAAATGGAACCACCATCCCCTCCAGGATGTTTGAGCCAGCATAAGCCTTTCACACCCACCCTTACCTTCTTGGTCCTGAGCAGTTAATAGATCTTGGGTTGTTTAGGTCATAGTCAAGTCTTTATTCCTCTATGTCACAAAGCCAGAGAATAGAATGGTATGATGCTTAACTAGATTTCAAAATGGTTACAACAGAATCATCATTTCGTAATTGGTTGAGTTGTAAATTAATGACCAATGAGTAAAATGTCCACCTGTTTTTCTTCTAGATGATGAGTGGGTTACATGACAGAGGTCAAACTGGCAAAGACTGGTGCTTCTGGTACACCCAACCAGCCAATCAATTAGTGCAAATGTGCTTCTGTCTGGTATTTGACTGTGCTCAGTTCCTGAATGGCTTAATGGTTAAGGTATTTACCTTACAAATACAAGGTACAGGGTTTGATTATCATATGGGGTGACTGACCAAGCTTAAACAATGGCCTCCAAGAGCAGTTAATATAGTGCTAATCTATAACCAGAAGGAGGTTGGCATAATGGTTAAGATGTTTGCCTTACAGAAACAAGGTGCAGGGTTTGATTCTCTCCCATTTCCATCTCATCAGCTCATTCTACTGAATACAGAGAGATCATTTGGGAAGGCCCATCCCCTTAGTTTCTTAACCTTAAATTATCTTCTTTTTCATCCTTTCCTACTTAACTTCCTACTTTATTACTTTATTTTGCTTTTGATGCTTGTTCTTAAATGTGTTCAATTGCATTTATTTTGCTGCATTTATTACTACTTGTTAGCAGCCTTATTAAATTGTAACTGTTATTCTAAGCCACTTAGTTTTGGTTTAAGCACTTGGACTTCAGGCCAGTTGTTTTACATTAAGAAGTTTTGTGGTCTACACTCTTGTGGCAGGAGAGGTGGCTTACATCCTTTTAAGTTGTGAATTGCTGGTTGAAGTCTTAGTGTGTCTGTTATTCTAAAAGTGTCTTAGTTCTGGTTTAAGCACTTGGGCTTCAGGCCAGTTATTTTACATCAAGAAGGTTTATGGTCTACACTCTTGTGGGGGAAAAGGGTAGCCTCTGCCCTTCTGAGCTGGGAGTTGCTGCTTGAAGGCTTATTTTGGCTGTTTATTTGAACTGTTTTTTTCTAGAAACTGTTGCACTTTGTTTGCTGTTTGCTGTAGCACAGACTACATTCACACATGCTGAATCTAGTTCTGTTTGTATAACTTGAGCACTAAGCCAGGACATCTTTTGTTGGAGAGGGTTCCACTGCATTTTTGTAGCAGGAGTGTGCAGTTAGAACTCATCTGATTGAAGGTTGTTGGAACAGGGCTCAGCTTTGAGTTATTTTACTGCTTAATTTGTTTAAATTAGTTTGCTACATAAGGGCCACATTTGCATGGGTTTGCGCTTGTTTTATCAAATCTCCACAGAATTTGGCAACCAGCTGCTTCTCTACTGTATCTATCTGATCAATCCAAGGCATCTGCTGATCTCTACAAAGCTTAAGTAGAATTTTTCACTGTATACTGCACTTTTGAACTGCAATTTTACCAAATCACTGGTTATTTAAACAGTTTTTTTCTGAAATTGTTGCACTTGGCTGTAGCACAGACTAGATTAAGACCTGCTGAATCTATTTCTGTTTATTTAACATGAGCACTAAACCAGGGCATCTTTTGTTGGGTAGGTTCCTCTGCACCCTAATGGCAGGAGTGTGCAGTTAGAACTCATCCAATTGAAGGTTGCTGGAATGGGGCTCAGTTTTGAGCTTTTTTGTTTGCTAATTTGTTTAAATCAGTTTGCTCTCATTTGCTACATTAGCACCACTTTGTGTAGGTTTGCACTTGTTTGCACATCACACACTGCCAAGTAGCCATGGGCACCACTGGTGGATAAAGACGCAAACACTTCTGCCTGCAAATTTTCCATTAGTATTCTGCCGGTGCTCCATCAGTGAATTTTCGTGATTGTCCTTCACTGACAGGTGATACAGGCAGCGAAGCTCCTGAGGTGCCAACACAGTCCTACCCACTAGTCCTTTGTATTTTTTGTCCACTTCTCCTGTCCTCTATTTTATCTGGTCCTTCCTGTCCTCTCCCTGTTTTCTGACCACATCAACTTACCTAATATTATGAACAGGCAATTTCCTACAGTTTCCCAAGCCAGCCTGGTCGACATGGGCATTCTGAAGCAATGTAGCAATTAGCAACAAAGCAAACCAATGCAGAAATGCTCAACTGTTTATTAAAACAAAAAATGTACAGAAAATGCAAAGCTTTTGGGCTATACCCTTCTTCGGTGCTAACATACATTTAAACATTATTCGTTTTATAAGGAAATTAATTAATCACAAGACACAGCCACCCAACAGAAATCCAGATTCCAATACATACAATTAAAGCACAACTTCTATTGAAAATACATTTGCTTCTTCATTGAAACAGGTTTCAAGCTGATTGCACTATTCAGTCCTGGAAATGTATGAGTTTTAAGTCTTAATATCCAATTATATTCACTATTTTCCATAACACTATTCATGCCCCCCCATGCTCCGATACACCACATCAATTACTCTAAACTTAAGAACCACCACAGAAATGTAAAGCCAGTCCACATATGACAGACACAACCACTGTAGATGCAGATAATTTATTCAGCAATAAAAATCCACAGTTAAGCGCTGTTTTCCCTTAGCTTAAAAAGGGACTTCCTCAGAACACTTTACAAAATGAATACAAATACATAAAAACCCAACCATATATACCCAAAATAATTAAATAGGTGATGAATTCTAATTAATTAATTAAACCTTAAAGTAATATCCATTTTGCTACCTTAAAAATAATGAACTACATTTAATGACCATGCAACCAATTTAAATATAAATATGTATGATGTGCAATTTCGAAGACATAAATAATAATATATACTATGTTAAATACAATGCATAATGCAATATGTCTCAAATCATATAAACATTCCATATGTTAAAATCCATACAATGATGTTAAAAAATTATGTTAAAAAATCTATGAATGAAAAATTTGTGCTTGAAAATCAATTGATTTCCTCATAATTTCATAAGGGGACTAAAAAGACAGTTAAACAAAATCAGTTAACCTAAAATGTGCCTTAATTTCAATATACTGGAAATACTGATTGCCTCATTTAACCCTGGAAAGTTAGCTGCATCCAATCTAAGCTGCCACCTCAATTCACAGATATCTAAGTGAATGTCTAAAACTTTCCCCTGTGGGTCCTTTGGCATATGTTGGATCACCAAAAATTTAAATACATGGTTACTATACTGATGTATATGTCTAGCAAGTGCATTTGTTAGTCTCTTGTGTTTTATATCTAATAAATGCTTTGCTATTCTGTTTTTGAAAAATCTAGCCGTCTTTCCCACATAAAAAAGTTGGGCACATGAGACACATAGCTAAATAGACAACACTGGCTGTATTACAATTAAAGTGTCCATTTAGTCTCAAAATGTTTCCATTTAGTACAAACCATTCTCCGGTCTCCAAAATATGAAGGCAGTAATTACAATGCTGACACTTAAAATTACCTTTTTGTCTAACCGTGCCCTTTCCATAGTGAGGATTGACTTCCTGAAATATATCTTTGAAAGATATATCCTTTTTGCAAAAAATTTTTGATCGTCCCCCCCACTTTATGAGCTATATTCACATCAAATTGTAGTATGTCCCAGTTACTATGTATAATGTCTACTATCTTCAACGCATCCTGATTGAAACAAATGATGAATCCCATGCCAAAATTAGAGTCCAAAAGTTTGTTTGAGACACCCAAAGTGTCCTTACCAAAAATGAAAATAGGTCTGTAAAAACAAGTATTCCTTTTATCAATCACCTCTTGACTTACTCCCTCTAAAAGGGTCTCTGGATATCCTCTTGCATTAAACATGTTCGTAATAAAGCTAAATTCATCCAAAAAGGCTGTATCTGAGCTAACCATCCTGGCTGTTCTGACCAGCTGTCCTTTCACTATAGACTTTTTTCTGAAAGGGTGGATGTGCACTGATGTATTCCAAATAGGAATTAGAAAATGTCTGTTTCCTATGAATTTTAGAGCCTAAGCTATTAGACTCAGTAATAAATAATTCTACATCCAGGTAATTAATATTTTCCTTACTATGTAAGTATGTAAATTTCAAAAAATCAACTGTATGGTTAATATATGTGCACAATTGCTGCAAATCTGTTTCAGTGCCTGTCCATAAAATGAACAAATCGTCCAAAAATCTTGTATAAAACAAAATATTGGACATATATTCACTTTTGAAAACAAATTGTTGTTTCCATAAGGCCATAATATAATTAGCAAAGACGGGGGTGCATGCTGCCCCCATTGCTACCCCCGTCCTCTGCCTATAATATTGGCCTTCAAAATGCAAATAATTGTTCTTGAGCACCACCTCCATGAGAGTGATGTACACTTTAATGTCATCCTGATCAAATAGCTGCATTTCCAAAAGCTGGGCCTCTAACCACTCTAATCCTTCATGATGTGGTATAACTGTAAAAAGACTAACAATGTCTATTGTTACCAAAATATATACTTTACTCTGCTCCAACTTGATTCTACCCACTTTATCCAGGAATTCCCATGAATCCTTACAAATATGTAGAAAGTTTTTTAGACCCATCTGCAATTTTTGATCCAAGAATTGCCCTATAAAACATGTCTTGGAACGCTTTCCATCAACTATAGGCCTAAATTGTGGATTCGTCAACCCTTTATGAATCTTGGGAATTCCAAAAATATTGGGAATCATTGGGTATTTATTAATCATGAAGGCGTGCTCGTCCTCATTAATTTGACCTTGAAACAACATATCATCCATAAGCAAGTCAATTTTCCTGTTCATGACATGTATCTCATAGATGGAACTCTCAACATATGATTCATCCAGTAACATAGTGTTAATAGCATTTAAATAATCTGATTTATTCATAACAACAATTGTCCTTATCTGGCTTCATCAACTGGATGCTCATATCATGCACCAAATCTAAAAGCAAACATTCCTCTCCTAATGTGAGATTAGATAAATTATCGTCTGTTTTTTGTTTCAACACTTTACGTATGTCATTTTCACATTTATTTTCAAAATGTCTGATGACATTATTCAAAGGCGGATTAAAAGTACTGGGTCTCCTCAAGCTACTGTTTATATTTTCCCTACCATCCTGTGAATTAAACCAAACTTTAAGGTTAAGTTTCCTTGTGTAACATTTTAAGTCAATCAATGTACTGTAAATTCTAGCCCTCCTATAGGGCACAAATTTAAAACCCTTTGAAATGACATTCACATGCTCTGTTTTGATTACTTCAGGTGCAACTGACTGTAGGTAAGATCACTCTTCAGATCATTGCCAACTATATGACCCCCTCCATGAATCAGGACATCCACTCAGCCTAGTTGGATCTACTTGAGCCAATCAAGATACAACTAAACACCTTGTTTTTGGGTGACTTTAATTAGCCATCCATTGACTGGGTAAATTATATGTGTTCTAACTCACTTGCCCAAAGTTTCCTAGACTTCATTAACTCCACTGCCATGAACCATCTGGTTGAAACACCCACAACAGGCTCAAACATCCTGGATCTGGTGCTCACCAACATGGGGGACTGCTCCACCACCCCCAGTGTGTGGCCATCCCTGGTAAGTTCTGACCACAAATCAGTCTTGCTAGAAGTAGCTATAACACAAGGCCCCCCTCCAGCAACAACTAGAATAAAAATATTTTCCAAGGCCAATTACAACCTCTTACAACACAGCATAAATAGCTTCTTAGCCCTCCCCCCCCCACTGATGGAACAGACACCTATGCTGAGTTATATACCAATGCTTTATACGAGCACCTGTACAATTGTATTGACTCTCCTGTATGTGATAAAACCAAAGCAAGGTCTTCAAGGAAAAACAAACCTGCCTACTGGACAACTGCCATTAATAGGCCATACAACAAGAGAAAGAAATTGCTCTCTAAAATTAGGAAGGAATGGACTCAAAACTGGAAACCCTCCTTCCTCAACTTAAAAAAGCAAATAATACTCATAGTGAAGTCCTCCAAAGCTAACTACAAATCCAAATTAGCTTCCCTAACTAAGGATAACCACAAGACATTCCTTAGTTACACCTGTAACCTCAAAGGTAAGGCCCAGATTTGCACTGAACTCATAGTTAATGGTACTACATATACGTAACCTGTCGATATAGCAAACCTGCTGGTTCACTGAAAACTTCACTCCCTTATCCCCACCACATATACCTGAAAGCATTCCTAACACCTGTTCCCCACCTAGTATCTCTGAGAAGCATGTGGAGCAGGTCTTAAACGCCCTCTCCAAGGCCAACAATACAGCCTCTATGGGACCAGACAACATCCTGGGCTGTGTTCTATTTGGGTTTAAACAGGAATTAGCATCACCATTGGATACGCTTTTCAATCACACCCTAACAACTGGCTTCATCTCAGTGGAATGAAAAACAACAACCGTCATCCCTTTGCACAAAGGGGATTTATCCATAGACCCCAGGAACTACAGACCCATTAGCTTGACCAGCCAAATCTGCAAGGCCATGGAACGAATCATCATGGACCTTATTAACAAAGATATAGAAAATCTCCAGATTGGCTTTGACAAGTGGAGATCATGCCTGTTAAACTTGGTGGATTTCTTTGAGGCAGTCACCAAAGCCCTAGATGAGGGAAAATTTGTCCATATGGTCTACCTGGACTTAACTAAGGCCTTTGACACAATCCCCCACTCAGTCATCATTGATAAACTCACCCAGCTGGGTATCAACCCATATATTGTCAGGTGGGTTGCAAACTGGCTTATTGATAGAATTCACATAGTTGAAATAGGGGACTTACTCCTCCAGCAGAGCCATAGCCAGTGGTGTTCCACAGGGATCAGTTTTGGGACCTCTATTGTTCAGAATTTACTTCTTTGAAATGCAAGCTAAAACTAACAGACTATGGCTGACAAAGTTTGCTGATAACTGCAAACTGGGAGAGATCATTGAAATCTTTAGTGTTGTCAACATCCTGCAAGGTTTTACACAGACTAATGACGAGTGCCAAAGTCATAGTCTTAAACTTAATGCCAAAAAATGCGTTGTCATCCCCTTCAACAAGGGTGATGTTCTTGCAAACTACCACAACAATAGCAATACCCTAAGTACACAGTCAGTGGTGAGAGATCTAGGCATATAGGTCGACAGCAACTTTAACTTCGATCACCATGTCTCCACAATGGTAAAAATGGCATTTTATATTGCTCAGCTAATAAGTAAGGGTATTGCCTCCAGGAAAAAGGAGGTTATTACCTCCCTGTACTCATCCTTCATCAGGCCAATAATTAGTTCAACACTCTCTTTGGTATATTCCTTTACAAACATCTGCAGCAACTGTAGAGTCCACAAAAGTTCCTTACAAAGAAAATTCAGGATCTTCAAGATCTGTCATATGTGGACAGACTGAAATCATTGTCACTTATGTGGACAGACTGAAATCATTCTGTGTTGTACAGACTGCTCAGAGGCGACCTGTGCCTTTGCATATAGAGCAATCTCTGACCCAGACTTAATGGAAATGCTGCACATTTGCAAGTCAAATGGCACACGGATCACTCGCTCAAAGGACATTAACCTGGTATGTGACCTCAACAGAACTTGCTGAAGAGACCGATTTGTCTCACAGAGGTTGCCCCACTTTAGAACAAGCTTTTTATTCATGTTAAACAAAGCCCCTCGTTGGCCCTATTTAAGCGTAATTTGGATAACTGGATGGGTAACTAGAAATTCACCCCAGGGGTTCCACCTGTGTTCACTTGGACAGGGACAATAGGTATTGATTTTAGTGTGTACTTGAACCAGGCACCCGTGGGAACACAGGTTGAACTTAGCTAGGCTTGTAAGGGCTCTGGGGCCGTTAGCCTAATATCCTCCTATGATACTATGATCCTAAGTGTGCTTGGTCATCAGACATAAGCTGAGTCAGACTTACTGAGTCATCGGAAGTGCTCAAGTCATCAGACATGCACAGAGTCATCAGTAGTGCACCTTGACCTTAACAACTGTGACAGACAGAAAAAGTCTGTGCTATCTGCTTATAATTCTGTTGCATTATTTTACTTTATGAGGTGAAGTTATCTCACAGAATCTCAAGTTTAATTAAGGGTTCCCATCCTCTAAGGTTTATGATCTGATCTACTCTTGTATCAAACTCATTAAAACCTATAGTGCCTTTTTATATTCTTCCAGTTAACACCAATAGTTCCTTATGGTGTCTAAACCTTTATTACGTCTGACTTCTTAACTAAGCGACTTATCATCTTATAACAGGCAGAAATAGAAAAGGATAGGATTTATTAATGAAATGATACTAAGATTGTTAATTCAGGATGTCCCACAGTGGAAAAGCCTTGATTATCTTATGATTTTTAAGTTGATTTTTCAGAAATGTTCTGAAATGCAAGGCTGTGTTCAGGCTGTAAGAGGTGTTACATTCCACACTGTATAAGTGTTAATGAGTTAAGAAACTTGTCAGAATATAATTATTTGCTGCCTTTTATAAGCTGTAGCTCTCAGAAGCAGATGAAAACTAAGTGAAGCACAATAAACACAGAATGCGTCATACCTTACCACAAGCCGCATGGCAGAAGAATATACAGAATGCATTTTCAAATAGCTCTCAACCAATCAGGGACAAATATCAACAGAATCAGGGACAAATCTGGAGAAAATCAGGGACAATCATGGACACTTTTAAAATATTAGTACTATTAACTTGAGACATTGATAGGATAAGAGAAGATTAATTAATTTACATATTTTGAAGTTAAAGAAGTCTATAATTCACCATCTTTCCTCCAAATGTCATCAGTTTCAGGAGGGATTAAGAGGGACAGAGTGAAAATTTAAGTCAAAATCAGGGTCGATAGGTACTACATAGTTCAATGCAACTCAGAACTTTTATGCTCTAATGCTGGTACTACTGCACAAAAAAGTTTTTGAGCAAGATATATTCACCATGGTTTTATAAACCCCAAAATTAAGATTTAACTGTTTTAGGTAATAACAGTTGTGAACATGTGAGCTATGAATCAGAAACTTATCTCTTTCAAATGGAATACAGACACATTTAGTAGTGGGCCTGTGGGCAAGGTTCATAATTTACTGGAAAATGCTATCTTATTACATGCACATTATGATTAAAATCCAACAGTTATAATAAAAAAATGGAAAAAAACAAAAACCTTCTTTAAGACATCATGGTACATTTCCTGGAAAACATCTACGATTGCCAGGTTAAAACTCTCCTTGGTGGTCACTGCTGAGAATCGACCTGATTCTATAATTTCTAGTAAGTTCCAGACAGAAATGCCACTGGTGTAAGAAGAATTCTGGGAATACATTTCATCTAGGATTTCTTGTTGCCACTCTAGTCCCATTGCAGTTGTAAACTTCTTTAGTAAGTAAGCAACCTGCCAAACAACAAGAAAAATCATGCAACTTTATATGATCAAACAATTCCAGGAATCCTAGCAATACCATTTCATTTCGTTTATGAGGTTTATATAGCACAGAGACCAACAGTGTGATAAACAAGAAACTACCCTGTTCTTCAACTTCCTGCTGCTATATGCCCCTTGAAGCAGTCTGGAATATCATGTTAAATTATTTCAGTTATAAAATTTTTGATGTCTGCGATTGCCTTTAAAAACAAACATTGAATTCTCTAATAACATTCTTCAGCTTCACAGGCCATAAAAAAATGTACATACAAAACAGGATTTTATTAGATGCAGTTTGTATATATCTATTCAAATCAAAAACAGAAAAACACTGATTTCCTCAGACTATCATATTGGTAATAGCCTTAAACTATGCAGAATAGACTGCATCTTTAGTAGGTTCATAAAATGTCATAGATCATGCCCATAACATAGTTTGATAAAATGCCCATTATGTAAGTATTGTACGAAAATGTTTTGAATCAGAAACAAAATGTCTCAAAAAGGAATACAGGACTGCAACTTCTAACAATTTTCAATATTTTTTCTAAAAAAAAAAAAATCACATCATATGAACCAAGATAATTAACAATACAGTTGCTGCATAGATTGTGAGTCTATGCAGTGATCCAAAAAAGCTTGCTTCTGTGGAACAGGCATGCAGCGTCCAGATCATCAGCAAACATGCACAAAAATGTCAAGTTAAGGTCACTTACCAGCAAGCTCACAGAAGCACATGAACAAGGCATGGCCACAGAAAAGCATTATGATGCTTATTTCACTCTGGTGTCTGAAGTGGGGAGGTACCTGTATAGTGGAGTCACAACTTTGATAACATATAAGGTAGAATAGTGTGACAGGGTGTGGAAGAAAATAATAGACTACTTTACCCATTACAGATTTTTTTCTTTAAAAGTATATATTTTTTTTTTATTTCAAGAGAAACAATGATACTAACAAGGTGTTGGAAGCAGAGTACTTTGTCTTTCCCTTGGGTAGAATGTAGCTACTCCTCCCCTCCTTAACTTCCATCTATTTCAAACTGTCTAGGATCCATCTGTTAACCTTCAAGGCATTTACTTATTTTGCATTTTGGTTACAAAGACATTTCCAGCTGGGTAAACGAGACACCAATGTTAGTAGATACCAAGTGATAAGCTGCATCAGTTTTTTTTTTGTTTTATCCTTGATGTAAGTTTGACTGAGGCCTGACAGACTGAGCCCATTTCAATGAATAGGCTCAAATGTTGTGAAGAATCTTGACGTTTTGTGAACTCAAAGTACCTTATATTAATTGAATGTTGTTGTGTCTTGTCGGCTTTTTCCCGGTTAGGGGTCGCCACAGTGGAACTCCGGTCCGCTAATGATTGGCAGTAGATTTTTATGTGCCGAGTTGCCAGCTCTGATGCACAACCTTCAATGAAGGTATGCCCATTCACGCATGTCACCAGACAGAAGACGCTATAGCTGAGAATCGAACGGAACAATGTCTTACTGCCAGGCGACAGTGCTACCGCAGCACCACCACCGAAGTCCCTTATATTAATTGAATGGAAATGGATTTATCCCATGCATAGGGGGTGTGGGCTGCTTGTCCTTACGTCACTTAGGGTGGATGTTTCAAACCCATTCAAATAAATAGGCTGAGATGGACAGCAGCTGAGGAAGTATATCGACTACGCAAAATATATTCAGTGATTTCACAGTACAGGAGAGGCACATAGAAATACAATATAGGTATGTGCATTTACCACCCTAGTATTATAAGTTATTGTATTAAGGGAGGGTTTTGTACCCCAGTAACCTTTAAAGCTATGCTCTCTGGAATGCTATGCTCCAGGACAATTTAAAAATTATCTAAGATGGGGACCAGACAAATTAAATAAAAATAAATAAATCAATAAAATAAAAATACTCCTAATTTTATGTTTAATAGATCAGAAAACATCTCCAGGAACAAGAATAATAGCATGTAACTCTGAAGCCAGATCTGTAGGCTGTGCACCCTGGCAAGCTCCTGATGGCTGAGTTCCCCCATGCAGTCCAGTCACTCTATGCCTAAAAAAAGTTATATGGGTCTACTATGTAGGTCACTCTCTAAGGAAAGAGTAGGGTCAAGTCTGGCCTTATTCAAATGACAGGCAGGACTGATACAGATTAAAATGTAACAGATCGTGATGTAGGAAATTAAATCTTGGAACATGGAAAGTCACCTCAATGCTGTGAAAGAGAAAATGCTTATGTTAGAAATTGTAAAATACCAGCTGGAGTGATGTAGGCTTGCTGGATCATAAATAGAGTTAGAATCTCTCTCTCTCTTCTACTCTATAGATGCCCCTCTATAAATACCCTGGGTAGGTGTGTGACATTCAGAAGTCTCCAGCTGGATGCAATATACTGGAACTGCTACCAGTATTATGATGTTCACCTCAATGCAAGTGTGATATGCGGAATGGAAAATTCTGTTTGTTGTTTGTGCATATCCACTTCTAACAGCTAATTAGAGCTGGGTTTAATTAATCGACTGCAGAACAACAGCAACCAACTGCACGCACTTGACAGAATGCAAGGTTCTAACTTTGTAATTCCACTAGAACGTTTTCAGAACTTAAAGTGAGAATGATGAAAATATTCTGAGGTGTACGACTGCGAAGCATGGCTTACATGAAATGAAATGTAGTGGCGACCTGCCAATAGACTTTTGTATTAGTTGTTGGTCAATTTATATTGAAAGCCATATTTAAGGCTGCTCATATCTTTATATATATATATAATGACTGATTTTGTAGTTATGCCATAATTACTTGGAACTAAACCATATGTGCTGGATTCAAAGGTCAAAAAAGGAGCTAAGCTGTCAAATGATCTACACTTGATGGTGATCTTGGCCAGGTGGCTGCTACAGTGGGTAGAAAGACCTAGGAAACTCAAATTTGTAGTAACAGTGCCTTGGGAATACCTACCAGTTGCCTCTGTGAAAGATGAATTCTACTGTTAACTTTGGAAATTGTTTCTTCCATCTACCAAAGGAATCTGGGAATGTGAAGGATGACTGAATCCTGTATGAGACTGTAAGAACTGAGGTTGCAACAAGGAGACCTGGCCAAAAGATGAGTGACATTTGTCACAGTAATCATCTTCCAACCTGACAATGGGCTGCTGGAGTAATCAAAGCCATCAAATTAAATAATGATTCCTTCCATGCAACATTTTTAATGGGAAATCTCTGGATCTGACCAACAGCCACCAAAGGCTGATATAATAGCTGTGAGAAGCCTTGATGTGAGAGGTGTTTGTGAGTACATAAACAAAGATTTTTAGATGACCTCAAAGAAGACCTAAAAAACATCCAGTATTTCAGGAGATGGAGGGGGAGCTACAAAAGATAAGGTGAGTGGCAGTCTGTGGGGGCTCTGGCATCTAAACATTTTTTCATTGAATTCCCTAGATCTCATCACAATTTGCAATATCTTTTCATTCAGTACAGTTGTCTGACACAACAGAGAGCTACTTAGCTATTTCTTTTGTATACCATGATTCAAAGCAAATTCAACAACTGGACCAAGGTTCAGCTATAAGGCAGAACAAACTTTCTCTTCTATGCAGCCTGGGCAACGAAGTGTTAAAATAGATAAGCTAATGGTGTTATTATTGCAAGTACTAAAAAATATAACAACGCTATTAAAAAAAATCCCTGAGAGCAGTCACCACCTGAGTGTCAATGCTGTAGACTTCTATTCAAGGATATGCAAGGCAGCTTCTGGAGTATAACTTTTCTCTGAAGATGAATCACACTATTCTGCTGGAGATCTGGAAAGGTACAAATGATCGTGTAATTTAAGGCTTATTTAGATGAAAGACCACACAGAAGTAAGAGATTTACTGGCATTTCTGTGTGATTCTTTACTCAGTACTTTGGATCTGAAGTTTCCAGGTGGCTTGAGACTGAGAAAGCACAGCACACCCTAAAACAAAGTGAGAGCATCTGACAGTGTGCCATAGCAGTTAACTGTCAAGCTGTTGAGACACAGACGTAAATGATTAACATAAAAGTGAAGGTGAGGAAGATCTGAATTTTAAAGATTTCTTTCCAAGCTACAAAAGAGAAAAGCAGATATTGAAGTTCAACAGGTGTGCTATAAAATGATATCAAAACGTGGCTTTGAATCTGCATATTCCGTGAACATCTCTGTTTTATGAACCTGATACAGCTTTTGCTTTCCTGCAAAGGGTTGCACTTTCTGAAAAACTGGATACGGATTCATTGAGGTCAGGTGGGGACGGAATATAAAATGAAGCAGAGCAAGAGGGTGTATGTCTAAGTACGCGACACAGTGAGTTTATAGCACTGTCATTGAGCTCATCTTTGGGAATTTCTCAGAAAGTTTCACTGGGGAAGCAGGAAACACTTCAAAAAGTGGACAGTGCAGACTTTCTAAGGAAGCCTCTATAGTGTTCTCCTTGAACTTTTAGTTGGAAAATCCATTTGCAGATTTGGAAGATGACATTAAACGAATCACAACACACCATCACAACACAAATGTGAAGTAATGAAGCTGCTGTCTCAATGATGTGAAAGCTCCGAAGGAAAAGAAAACTGAAAACCAAGATTCAAAGGTTACAAGTAATTTAGGCTGTAACAAAGGAAGTTATGCCACGGCTTTTGTCTTTTTTTCCTGTATGTCTAAGGTTAGTGTTTCCCATTACACTTACTGATTCCCTGGGAGTAGCTGTAGAGCACCCATCTGCGTATCAGTGGCAGGCTACATTATTGTTTGTACATAGTTTAAGACTGTGTGTTCTAAGTATGTTTAGCATGTTGATGAAATGTGTTTCCTTAAATGTAAACAGCTTGAATTCCAAAGTTTCTTAAAACCAACAAAGTGGAAGTTGTTATTGTGCAAAAAAGTCAAAATTACTTTGAAACACAAGTTGTACATCTAAGATAAGGGAAGACTCTTTCAAAAACTAGATTATCATATATTCAAATAAATGAGGTATTATTTTTGTCAGGGATGCATTAGGTTGTAACAGGCTGATTGCATTAAAGATCAGGTGGGGTGAGGTACTTGGGAAATATGTTACATCTCGGGGTTGGCATGTTGGCATTATTATATGGCCTGAACAGAGACCAATCCAAGTTCTTTATTTCTTTTTCAGGGCATTAGAAAAATGTTTATATTATGTAAGATGGACCTTAATAGCAGAGGATTAGATCATAGTTTTTAATTCAATTGTAAACATAGTCTCTCCTAAAGAAGAGACCTACCTTAAAGCCCACAGAGCTCTGTGTAAATCTGCTAGTGAACTAGGGCTGTAACACACTTGGAGGGAGTGACTTCCAGAAGGGCTCAGTTATATATTCTTCATGCTTCCCTTCTGTTTGCGTAGCAAAATTTACATGAGGCTTGGTAGACACAGATCACGCTGCAATCCTGCTAGAATTGTTTTGGAGTACGGAAATTGCCTATGGAGAATGGACCATTTAAATTCTTGGATAAGACTGAATGACAGTTTTTAGACAAATGTATACAAGGCATCTTATAAATCACCCCATGAGCTTGTGAAGGGTTGATGCATGCCAAGCAAGGTTGTTTTTGGCTTCCTTTTGTTAAGAGAAAGAAGATATGGATGAATAGGACTGAAGGGAAGGGGTTGAGCATCTGTGTCTGAGTTGTAAGAAGACTAGATTACAGAATAGTGAGCTAGTCAGGAAATATCACGTAGTCCATACACTATTTATCATTTTGTCTTAGTAAGGCAGCCCTGGGCCCTAGGAATCTACCCGCAGCTGGGTCAGACTGAATAAATCTGGCTGCTTTCCTGACTAAAGTTTCAAACAGAATATAGTGCAAAAGGAAATAATCAATTTGAGCAAACAGGCAGAAGAGATTATCAAAAGGGTTGAGTTATGTAAATAAAGAGTTTCAAAAATGCTTTAAAAAGTGAATTTGGAATATATATGGACTTGGGTAAGATGACTGAGAATTTCTTCCAAGCAGCTCAATTACCCCAGTTAGAAATAGGCAGCAAGATACTCTGTCTCTCCCCATGGCATGTCACTGGATACAGCTGGTCATTATGAAGACCCCAAACATTAAACACAATGGGCAGAATGGCGTACTCTGGAATAAATCATGACTTAGAGCAAGAACTGATCCCAGCACGTTTGGAAGTATTCCAGATGCTATAATTAAAGAAGGAACCAATTATGTAATTTACACTGTCAATTGTTAATATCCCCCAAAAGCCAGGAAAATTATGACTCTGGTTACAAATCACCTTGTTTTGTCATTAAACATGGCTGTAAAATGTTAGGCTCACACACTGGCTAGTATACTGCAGATTTCCCTTCCTACAGTCATTTCTATTAGTCAATCGGGACTTGTTGCAGGAAGGAGCAGTGAGGATCATGTTTACATACTAATCATTGTGCTGCATATATTAATTACTGTGATGCAGACAGAGCAGCCTCAGCTGTGGTGATACTTGATATCAAAAAAGCTTTTGAATCTATTAGATGGACCAACTTCTGGATAGCTACAACTGTCTTTGCAAATGCATGGAATGTTCTGAACTCAAAATCAGCACTGGTGATCAATAACATATTGCCAGAGGCCTTTCCTCTTTTTAAAGGAAGTGCAGTGTGGGTTGCTCCCACTTACTTTTCCTTACAAATGAACCACATGTTGCTGATTCAGGGTTGGTAATGCAGGGAAATGGAGTTGTCTGTGTTTGGCCAAAGAATGATTATTATCTGGGGAAATTGAGGAGGATGTGGAAATGTTTTATGGATTACTTTTTGATTTTTCTCCACTTTTGAATTTGAAACTAAATTCAGGGTAGACACTGTTATTTGTTAATAAGGCATATCAAGACCTGAAGGGGAAAGGTACTTTTAAAGACTTTATTTGGATGAAAAAACCCTCCCAAGTACATGGGCATCAGACAGCAACCATCCACTGGCGATGTTATCTTTAAATTTTCAGTTACTTTAGGATAAGTTATTTGTGAGAGTCCATGTTTAGAAAAGGATGGGTTTCTCCTTACTAGGACATGTTAATACAGTGAAGATTTTTTGCACCTTTCATATATTACATAGTGATGCATATTCTGTGTTGGATTCCCCAGCCTTTGATACCGAAACTGCACAAGTAAGCAACAGAGTTTGTCAGGCTGAAGAGATGGAAGAGGTTGACAGGGAAGATTCAACTTGCTTTTGCTAGTGATGAAGGCAGTGGTTGCCAGATGTCTAGTAGTATGTGGAAGACTTCTTTCTATATCTAGTGTGTGAGGACCACACTGGGAAGTTATCCTTATGGTATAGTTTAGACATGAGTTGTTATAGAGACTGGCAATGGGAGACTATAATCAACAGAAAACACTTGTATATGCTACCACTCAGAATGCCTTGAGTAAGATGAAGCAAGCTGATGATTTATGATAAGTATGTTATTATGGGGATTTCCTATGCTGTATATATGTAGACAAAGGATATTTGGCAAAGATTAGGACAAGGTAGGTAAAACAACCTACAGAGATTTTAAAATCAGTAGTCCAACATACTGGATCTGCTATCATTAAGATAAGGTTATATTTTTTACATAATTCATAGCTTTTTTGCTCTTATCACTGCATGCATATTGCACAATCTTGTGTGCTTTTCAAGCAATAAATCACAGATGATTGCTGTTCCTGCCTATAGAATTAAGCCATTCTGTGTTTAAATGCTGTTAACATTACTAAAGTCCCAGATTATTCCACCTGTCCAAATGACCAAACAACTCTTCCTCCCCATCATGTCATAATTCTTTTTCTCTTCCATGTGTTTGTCTTTTTTCTTGTTTCAGTCTTCCCCCATAAATTCACTGTTCTCTTATTCTGAATTTTTTTCATCCTTCCTCTTTCATGTGCTCATAACAGGCTGTACCTTACTTGTGCTTCAAACAGCGTGTCTGTTCTTTTTGTCTGTTTCTCCTCCCGCATCCTCTGTAGCCATACTCATACACAATCCTTTGGTGTTAGTCTCTGTTTTCGAAAACTCAGAAATTCAATTTCCTTTACTGTTCAAGATTTTTTCTACCACCTCAGGTGTCTTCACCCCATTAATCTTTCTTTCTTTCTTTCTTTCTTTCTTTCTTTCTTTCTTTCTTTCTTTCTTTCTTTCTTTCTTCCCCTTCTATTTCCATGTTTACATTATTCATTTGACCACTGTTGGCCCAAAAGAATCTAAAGAATCACAAACATAACAATTCCTTCTAAATTGTCCCCTCAGACAACCACATTCCCCATATAACTCACACTTTTCTGGCACATTGAGTTTAACCTTGCCCGAATTTGCCATAATCTTAACATGCACTTTGTTAGCTAATACAAAAAAAGAGTGTCTCTATAAGCATTTACTATAATAATACCTGACAAATATTAAATCTGACCATTGTTCATTGTTCATTTGAAAGTATAGTAAATCTGACAAGTCTCTATTCCAGACTCCTGCTGATTACTTTTTAAAGTCACTTGAGAACTGCATGATACTTTTTAATTTCATTTTCTAACATTAGTTTCATACAATGTAGCCATACTAAACTGTACAAATATTCAATATGTGCTGCATCAAAGTCTTGCATAAGAAAATTGCTCCACAGAAACAAGAGCCTTTCTTCTAAATTGGGATACAAACTGTAGCAATTACAACAGTTTCAAAGGACACGCAGAATGTTGCATCATTTCCATTATGAGCTACTGACCTCACATGTTTTGCCACAACTTCCAATGGATCCAACACTTCTAAAGAAAAGAAAGTCACTTGATATGCTGGTTCTCTTACTTGCAATGAAAATGCAAAAGGTTCTGTTTAGATAACAGCAGTGTTTTCACTCTTGGTTGCGCTACTACTTCCACATACAGGACAAGCCCTGTCAGCTGTGTCACTTAGAAAGTGTCCACTTCAGTTTCTCTCAGCCTTTCTTCTTTATCTCTGTATAATTTCTACACCACAACAGTTCTCTCCTCATTCATCAGGTTTGCCATCTTCAGGTCACCATCAGTTACTTATTTACTACTGCTAATTCAGTCTCCTTCTCAGTAAGTCTCTCCAAAACATTTCCTCATGTATCATCTACAGGGCTTTTGGACAGTTCTAGCGCTTCAATTACATCAGCTTCATCTGATAATCCAAAACCAGATAATGTAGTCTCCACCATGGCCTGTCTCAGCACTGTCTGACTGTCTGTAACCAAATCTTCTCACTTTGGCTGTCGGCTTCAAAATGAATACCCTATGTTCTAAACAGGCAAACAGAGTAGGGGTACGTATTAAATCTATATTGTATGGGTGGGTTTGCCGGAATGGTTAAGGTATTTGCCTCATAGACACAAAGTGCAGAGTTTGATTCTTATCTTAGGTTATTGGCTAGGATTAATATGGCTCTTCAGGGCAGTTAGCCTACTATTCAACTATGACTATTAGATATCTTATATACATAACATTAAAAAGAGATAAGATATTTACAATATTCTATTTACACTTAATATAACAAGAGTATAATGTTTAACTCTCTCATCCTTCAATCCATATCCAAAATTTCACTTTTTGCAAAATCTGTCTTGCATCCCATTTCTTGTTGTATAGTGTCTCCCCACATCTTGTTTTCCAGAGAAAGCAAACACAGGTAAGAATGTTTTTGCCGGTTTCTTTTACAGATATTAAATTACCCTCAGTGTAATAACTTTACACTATAATATTCTTTGTTATCTATTTATGTGGCTTGTTTCCATAATCTTCTACTCTTTTAAACAAAATATAACTCTGTTACATCCAGTAAAAAAAAAAAAAAACTATCTCTTCATTCTTGCACAATATGCATTGTCTTTTGCCATACTGATTGTACATCATTATTCCTTTAATTGATTGCTAGCCTCACCTTAATCTCCACATGAAATCCTTACATTTATTTATACACTGAAATCATTTGTTCTGCCTCATTATATTTCCTTTAATATGTAATGCTTAATTTATTGTATGGATAATTTAAATAAAACATTGAAATTATGTTTTATACCAGTCCATCCTGGACTTTTCTACGTTTTCCCAATCTATTTGCCATTCATTCATCTTATCATAGTATTTCATAATTTCTTCCCTTGCTAGCAATCTTTTTCTTTTTCGCCATTTTTGAAAAATAAGCACCATACCCAATATTCGAAATTCATCCTACAACTGATTCTGTTACATTTTTATCTGCTTCAATAGCCAAAGTAAATGTAAGGAATGTGGAAAAGCAATATGATTTATTAATCCTAACCCCACTTCTTCTGTATTATATAATGCCCTAAAATAAAGTTCTTACACTTTTTATTTCCAACATATTTGGTGACATGTACACCCCTCCAATATAATTTAACTTTCCTAGAAAAACAGAATGTAACTAATATACCTTCTCCTTAAAACATAAATGATACATTTTCTACAATTTTATAATCTCTTGTAAATTTAAAAGTACCACTTGCCATTGTGCTACCCTAACTTCTCCATAACGTATATCCGAAACCTTAACCTATTTCATATTAAAGCCAGTGCAACCCGTTACAATTACATCCTTATACCCACTACAATTTTTCTTTGCTAATACTCAATCTATTTTCAGTTATGTATCTGTTAGGCACTGCAATACTTTAGTCACCTAACGTTTATTCTTTACAACAATAAGTAAATCATCAGCTTAATTCATTATCAGAGAAATTTCAACTTATCTTAAATATTGCACTTTAATTTCACTCACCTCTTGATTTACTTTTCCTAAAACCTATAAACCCATTCTTTACTAATCCAAATAATACTGTGCTTAAAGGACATCCTTGATTTTAACCCATATCAATTTTTGATTCTACACTCCCCCCATTAATAACTGGTCTTACTCAGGAACAATTATATACCTCCTTAATAAATTTTAACACTTTCTGTGGTATCTTAGATTTCTTCAACCTACTCCATATACTTTTATGTGCAATATTATCAAATGCTATACAAACAGCATATACCACAACTTTACCCCACTCTTTTCCATTTCAAGTACCTTTAACATCTTATCAAACTATGAAAAGCATCTCTCTGTTACCCTTTCCCTTCATTCCCTATACTTCATCTCCTATTAATTCCTTTAGTATTATTGTAAACCTCTCATGTAGAATGCCCATCATAATTTTGAAAATATTTCCTAAACTCACAGTCTCAAGTTCTCTAACTTTATCATTTTTCCTACTATAACAACATCCATATTTATCCTTACATATTTTCCAGTTCTCAAAACATCTCCACTCTCTCTGTCTCTTCTAAACATGTATTTGGACATATCACTGTAATTATCACCATCTCCGTTTTAAGAAAAGTCTGTTATTGTCATTTAGATAATATCAGAATGTGACATCTGAACAGTTAGAACAGTCATCATTTCCCACATTCCATACAATATCCACTTGCCATTGTTGCATTCACATACCATTTTCTTGTTTTATCAAAAATCTGGTGCCCAATAAACATACTATACTTCTTTAAATATTTATAACACTTTGGTGATCTTATAGCAGCCTTCAGTTTCTTGGTGAAACACTTTATATCCTTTTTGTAATGGGAGTTTCTGGTCTTACAAGGTAATCTAAGCAGTTTCTTCCTTCTGTTGCAAATACATTATCATCTACTAACCATCAGGGTAATTTGTTGTAGAATTTCCAAACAGTTGCACCAAACACTCAAAATAGTACAAACACCGGTGCAGAACTATGAAGCCTCTACTTTTATTAAAACAGTTACAATTAAAAAACATGTTAAGTGCTTTCTCCCAGGAATCCCCGAGCTTTATCAGAACAGTTCATACATAAAATAGCAAACCTTTTATAAATGTTCATTCACATTTCCACCAATGAAATCACCTCATTAATATTAACAGTGATTGTTGATCAATTAAGTTCTGTACCATTAATTTCACTGTTGTACTTACTTATGCTTTACAGAGCCATAAAACTTTAAAATAATAAAATAACATGCAAGTAAGAATACTCTGTTCTAACCCAAGACATACATATAACATAATTCATCATATTTAAATATAGTCATTGAAATCTATTATTGAATTTTATACTAGCTTAGTAAAACTTTTATATAGCTTTGTTGTCCTTAATTTAAGGACACTGTTGATGCTTAAATGATCATTTAACCCTGGTTTTCTTGTTGCATCTAATTTTAATTGCCAGAATAACTCTTTGTAATCCAGATGGACTTTCCATAATCCACCCCTTAAATCCTGCTTGACTTGTTCTAGTATATACAATTTAAATCTACTATCCTTACATTCCTTCTGGTGTCCAAACAGTGGGTTTGTGTCCTTCTGTACTGAAACATCATGCATATGTTCATAAATGCATCTTCTTAAAAGTCTCTCCGTCTTGCCTACATAGAAACTGGGACATTTTTCACACATAGTGATGTACACTACTCCTTTGCTGTTGCAATTAAAGTGTTCCCTAGCCTTCATTTTGAAATTCCTAATTGGGAGATTAAGACTATCCTGTTCTAAAATATTTACACAATGGTTGCAAAACCCGCATCTATATGTATCCATTTTCTTCCTGATCATTTCTATCCCATTCCCCATTCTTTGACACTCTAGAGCTTCTTTTATACTCATGTCCCTTTTCTTAATAAATGTCGGGACTGGAGGGATGTATTTACTAATCTCAGCATTAGTTGTTAGTACTTTCCAGTATCTCCTAATGATGTCCTCGATGTCAGTTGAAAAAGAAGTATGGGTGTAGATGAATGCTAGGTCATGGGCAACATCTGAATCTTCTGTTTTGTTCGAGGTATCTATCTCTTTCCCAGTAATGGGTTGGTATTTCCCATCTCTTCTTTCTTTACCTCTCTTACTAATTGGTTTATCAAGGGTGCAGGGTAACCTCTTTCCTTAAAAATTTTTTTCATTAACTTTGTTTCATCGAAGAATGTGGTTTTCTCATTACACATTCTGGAGCCCTAATAAGCTGACCCTTGATGATACCTTTCTTCTGATTATACGGATGTTCACTATCATAATGTAGATAAAAGTTAGAATGAGTAGGTTTCCGATATAATCTAGATTGAAATTTCATCTCATTAAAGTCTTTATAGATAGTCACATCCAAATAATTAATACTTTCTTTGGATGTGTTGGAGGTAAATTTCCAAAAGGGAATAGTAGTGATAGCTATTTTATGTATGAACTGTTCTGATGAAGCTTGGGAGATTCCTGGGTGAAAGCGCTTAACGTGTTTTTTTAATTGCAACTGTTTTAATAAAAGTGGAGGCTTTGTGGTTCTGCACCGGTGTTTGTACTATTTTGAGTGTTGTAGAATTTGCCACTGGATTTGGTTCTGGTGGAGACTGCTCTGTTAGTGCTTTTAATTAAATGAGCATAAATATATTTGCCATAGGTCGCTGCATATTGAAAAGCCACTGTGGGGTTAACATGGGTGAAAATTGTAAAAGGTTTGCTTTTTTAGTCTTTAAAGAGGGTGCTGTTGATTACTAGACATGTGAATACTCTGAGAGAAAAGATAACCAATTTGTGGTCAAACTTAAGTACCAACCAGGGGCAGGGAACATACTGGGTCTGAGTTTGTGAGAACTAGGTTCTGGATATTACTGCCCCTTGTGGGGGGGGGGGGCATAGGCCCAAAAATAGAGACATATTTCAAATGTTGCACTTATAAACTAAGAAAGTTACTAGAATAACAGGATTTGAGTTAATACGCAATTTGTGATGGACGTAAAGTCTGAAACTCAAATGTATGTCATTATTTAGTCACTTCCATCCTTGGTGACTTGCCAAAAAAACAAAATCTTTTATGAAGAATAAACCAAGAATATGATGCAAAAATCTGGACATTCTGCAAAAATTTTGTCAGTTGAGATGTGTGCTAAGGAGCCATTTTTAGGGGATCAATAGCATGCCATAATTTGAAATTCTTACTTATCTAGTATGAACTGGTGTTCAAAGAGCTCACTGGAGGGGTATCATTGGGTATCACTCTATAAGGGATAAAATCCCTGATATACACTCAGCCACCACCACCATTTCCAGTGGGCCTGAAGGTGTTATAGGTGTGTTTTCCTAATTGAGGCCTAAGGTGCACCTATCCTGAAGAAAGCCAGTTTAAGTGATAGTTTAAAAAATAGTTGCAAGCTAAGCCACTAGGATAACAGCAGGATAGTTGGCTGATAAGAATAGTGTTTACTACTATCTGCTAGAGTGAAATAGGGAGGTACAGACCACCATCTTGCACCAGAATGGGATGATCATTGGAACTAACAAAGACAGCTATGTGCACAGGATTACAGTCTTAGAGGTAAGCTTATGAACTAATAACATTTGCCATCCTCAAAGTGGAGGCATGAGTGTCATATCTTGACGACTTTGTCAGTAGAAAGTAGACTACAATGAAGTAGTACATGGCTGTACTGTGGTGTTAAAAAACAAATTGGGTAAGGATGGGAACAGGTGTTTAATAGTAAAACAGAACTGTTTTAAAAAGGGGAAGGGGAAAAAAGAAAGAATAAAGAAGAAAACATTCTAAGAACAGCAAACAATATAAGTACAACCAACAACACATAGAATAACTAGACTGTAGGTAGATATGTAAAGTGGAGAGTCAGGTGGGTTAATGGGAGGAGCAAAGAAACAATGAAAGTGTGAGGAAAACTCTAGAATTGTTTTGAGTGGTAAAGACGAGGAACATAAGGGAGGAAAGACATGTTTAACACTAAGTAGCATAGCCTTTAAACACACAAAAAAAGAAAGAAAGAAAGAAAGAAAGGGGAGATATTAAGAACAATGAAAATAATTATTTTAATTACTTGAAATGAAATGGTCAGAGAAAGTACAGAGGTTTATGAGAAGGGCAAAAAGACAGCAAAGCTGGTAGGAGAGCTGCCTCCAAAGATTTTGGTACCAGTAATGAAATAGGAATAGTGGTACTGTGATGTGGGAGTAGAATAAGGAGGAGTGATGCTGAAGAATGGAGAACTTCATCATCAGTAAACAAATGGCAACTTATCTGCAAGGTATGAAAATAAGCAGAATTAGACTGTAGAAAAAATAAAAATAATATAAAATAATGAAAAGAAAGAATTATATGTTTCAAAATTTCAAACAAGAATGGAACATTTTATTAAATTAACATTTCAAGCAATAACAGAGCTGTTACAATCAAAATCCCAAAATACTGTTTTTAGAATGCAGTCTTTTGAGTAAAGCAGCATTTTCCTTCCTTCCTTCTCTCTCTCTCTCTCTCGAAAGGTTCAAGGGAGTTACAGGGTTCACTGGAAACATCCCTAAAGCATACACACAGCAGGCTCATCGAGTAGGCAGTGTGAGTCCACTCAATCCACTCACCATTTACTTAGGACAAACTGTGTACCAACTCTGCCCTTGTGCTTGAAGCTCACTAGAAACTTCCCTAAAGCATACACACAGCAGACTCATCTAATAGGCAGTTGAATCCACTCAATCCACCCACCATTTATTTAGGATAAACCGTGTATCATAGATACAGATAAACAAAAATACATCATATCAAATACACTAAAAACTAGGAAACAAAGATAAATGTATCAAAGTTATAATTATTTATTTTTATTAATTTTTAATCTTTTTTTCTTTCAAGAAACACTTAATATTGATCGCCTCATTACATTTCTTTTGCATATCTGTATCTTTTGTTTTAAGACGTAATTGATGTTTAATTGGAAGTGTTTTTACAGTTTATTGTATTGTATATAATTAGGTGTTTTACTGACTGGAAATGTTTTTTGAAGAAGTCTTTTGAGACGAAAGTGCGCTATTAAACAAGTTTGTTGCTAAAGATAAGTTTCCATTTCTTTTCCTAAGTCTGGTGTACAGCAAAGTGATTTTTGAGTGGATTTCTTTAGTGTGTTTTTATTTTGCTATAAAAGTGTCCCTGCAAGCAAATAGTTATGTGTGTAATGGTGAAGTCTGCGGTTTGAACACCAGTCTGTGGGCTATATTTTTAATGTAAATTATAAATATTATGGCAGCCTAAAACAAAGAACTTTGTCCACTATAATAGCTCCATTTTCTTGGACTACAGCAGTTCCATTGCTACTTTCTCCTTTAATGTGCACCCTTTAATGTTTTTAGCAGTCTACTGTTTCTCTTCCTTAAGTTTATGCATCTTCTTGTATAACCACTTTTAGTTCTGTGCCAGTGTTTTTCAAGGGTTGCACTCCAGCATTCTAATTGTTTTGCTGATCTGGGGGGTGGTACCTAGGCTAATTACACAGAGCATATTGGTTGTTTCTGGGGTAACTTACATATCTCTTCTTTGCTCCTCTCTCTATTGTGCCTTATACCTCACTCACCTCAGACTCTCTCATCATTCATTCCTCCTCCCTCTCTCTCTCTCTAGCAGGGTACAAGGGAGTTACAGAGTAAGTGATAAAAGGCAATCGAATGAAGGTTATGTTATACTTACTTTACTAATTATCTAATTGGTGCTTTGCAGACATTGTTGCTAAACCTAATTTCTACCTGTAAATGTACCTTCTACTGAGTAAGACATGCAACCATTCTTTGTTCCTTACTTAATTGGTGTCAGCAATTTGGTAATGGTGCCCAATATTTGTCATCATGATTCCACTGTGTTTCATAAGGACTGTATGTTTATTTTATTAGCATAGCTCTTTATAAATGGTGTTAAATAAGCTAGAAAGGTAACCTAAACTGCAGAGATCTCATAGCACTATCAAGTCCCTTCATCGTCAAAAAGTGTTTGCTGGAATGTAAGTTAAAGTAACTGCTTGGTAAAACTTCTGTTCAATTTAAAGTGCTTGCGAGATTTGAAGCTATTTTTGCAAAGTTTTCCTGCCTTATCCTTAATCTTTTAGTGTTCCTTTGTTGTTCTGATGCTAAAAGGCTGCTTTTTGAAAGATAAGTGTCCTTAATTTGTAAGGGTGGTAACAAAACAGTACTGTTTGTTTCCTTCTGAGGATGTACTGTTTAAGGTGGTAAGCCAGGTGGCTCCATTACAGCAACTGTATTACAGAAATTAATTTTATTTATTTATTTGCAGTTGGTTTACCAGGATAGTCCATTGGGCCAAGATGAACCCGTTTTCAATGGAGTCCCGGGGAGAAAAGCTCCAAAAACAAGCAAGTTTACAATAGGTTTTAGATTACAATTTTTACAAATTTTACAGACTAGAGCAAAACATTACAAATAGTACAGACTAGTGAAAACATTACAGATGATACAGACTAGTAAAAAAGGAACATTACAGTATAATTACTGAGAAGCCATTACATCTTAGAAAGTTTGCACTTAAGAGGTGCATTCTAATACATTCTTTGTAAATAGCTTAGTAAGTACAAGGGAAGGATGTATGAGTCAGGAGAGAAAGTAAAATGGAATTTGCCAGTGTAAATTATGTGGGGTGGGAGCAGGAGCATTCCCACTGGGATATTAGATGTGAGTTAAGAGATTTTTTGAATATAAAGTGGTTAGAGGTGGTATGAATGGATGGTGGTAGAGAGTTCCAGAGCCATGCTGGACCATAGGATAGGAGATTTTTACCTGGGGGACGAGTTGGTTTGTACAATTCTATTAGGTTTTGGTTGTTAGACCTTAGTATTCTGTCAGGTAGGTCCATTTTAAAGGCAAAGGAAAGGGAGGGACAGAGGGAGGGGTTGAAAATGAGCTTATGTGCAAGAGTAAGTTGAGTGTAGGTGAGATGATTGGATAGTTCTAGCCATTTTAGTTTGTGGAGAGAAGAACAGTGGTGGGTGGAGGACTTATGGCTGGTAGCAAACTTGGCGATTTTGTTATAGCAAGAAGAAAGTTGTGTTTTAAGGGAAGATAGTAGGTTAGTTAGGAGTGGGGCTCCATAGAGAAGGGAGGGGATAAGAAATGAGGTAGAGAGAGTGATTTTAGTGGAGGGTGTGAGATAACGATTTTGTCGGTACAGCATGCCTAGTTTTTGATGGGTTTTTTTGATATTTATTTGAAGGTGGGAATTGAATTTAAGTTGACTGTCAATTTGGACCCCTAGTAATTTGGCCTCTGACACCAATTCCAGAGATGTGTTGTTATGGCTAGTGATAGAGAATGTGTTTATATTGAAAGAGGTGACTTTAGAGGGAGTAAATTCCATTCATTTGGTTTTAGAGGCATTAAGTGCTAGGTGATTTTTTTCATCCATTGTTCAGTGGTAGAAAAGGCATCTTGTGTAAGCTTTAGGAGTGTAGGGATGGATGTGGCAGAACAGATAATAGTTGAATCATCTGCGTATTGGATGATATTTGAGAAAGGGATAGAATTGCGGAAGTCATTTATAAATATATTAAAGAGGAGGGGACCCAGTATGGAACCTTGGGGAACTCCAGTTGGGGTATTAAGGAATGAGGAGGTGGGTGGCCTTTTTCCATTTTACTGCTTGATATCTATTGGATAAGTAGCTGGAGAACCAGTTCAGAGAGGAAGGTGATAGGTTAAGCTTAGAGAGTTTAGTTAGAAGTAGGTTGTGAGAGATAGTGTCAAAGGCCTTAGAGAGGTCAAGTATGTGGGTAGAAACAATGTGACCAGAGTCCCAGGCTTTATTTACAGTTTCCAGGAAGGAGAGGAGGGCTGTCATAGTGCTGTGACTGGGTCTAAATCCATGTTGTGTGGGAGTTAGTAGGTGATTGTCTAAGAGATGTGGAAGGAGTTGTAGATGGATACACTTTTCTAGGAGTTTAGAGATGGGAGACAGGATAGCGATGGGACAAAAATTGGTAATATTGATATTATTGCCACCTTTATGTAAAGGTATGATAAAAGCCTTTTTCCAAATTTGGGGTACTATGCTTTCTTGGATAGAGCAGTTGATTAGAATGCTGATGGGGTAAGCAATGGCTTCGGCAGCTATGCTAAGAAAGTATGAAGGAATGTTATCTGGAGCATTAGAGCATGGCTTCAGTTTCTGAAGGAGTTTTTTTATGGTAGATGTGGGTATAGGTTTTAATGAGAAAGGTGGGGAATGGGAGGAGGGAGTATTTGAGGGTGGTGATGATGGAGAAGAAATGAGAGGAGAAGCAGAAGTGGAGGGTAGAGTGTTAGTGGAGGAGGATGGGGGTGAAGTGGAAGGTGTGGTGATGTTAGAGAATGATGAGGTTAGTTTGGAAATAGAATCAATGAAAAAAAGAGTTACATTGTGTGGCCAAATCTATGTCAGGAGCATTAGGGTCTGGGCTGGGGTAGTCTGTTTTGCTGGGATTAAGGAGGGTGGAGATTCCTTTCCAGAATTTCTGGGGGTTTGTTTTATTGTTGTTTTGGAGTATGGAGAAGTAATGTTGTCGATCAGTGATGATGAGCTTTTTTACTTTATTTCTATGTGTTTTGTATTCATTATGGATGGGGGGAGTCCTATTTTTCCTGGTAATGTGCCCAAACTTTAACTCTGTGTCACATGGTTGCTAGTGTGTTTTTGGTTAGCCAAGGGGCAGTTATGATTTTTATTCTTTTTGTCCTTAAGGGAGCATGGTAGTCTAGGAGGTTTAAGAAGGTTGAGTTGAAGTGGGCAACAGCATTATCTAGAGGTAGAGTTTTTAGAATGTTCCAATTTATTGCTTTTAGAGAGCTAGAAAAGGTAATTGGATTAAAGTTTTTTTTGGTTGCGAGTAGTAATATAATTATGTGTATGGTGTAAGGGTGAAGGGAGTCGATGTGCGAAGGTGGGTAAATGGTCACTAAGGGGATCGGGAAGTGTACCACTGTCAGAGAAATAATGGGGATGAGAGACTAAAATCCAGTCTAGAATACTACAACTAGAGAGGTTTTTTGAGGGGCGGGTTATGGAATTGATTAGCTGTGAGAAATTATAGAGGTTGATGTTAAGTGGGTTTGTGGGAGTCTGAATGGAGGACCAACTGATATTTATGTCTCCCAAGATTATTGTTTCATTGCTAATGTTGGTGGAAAGCCAGGAGAGGATGTCCTCGAGTGTAGAAATATTGTCACCAGGGGAGATCTAGAGGGAGGCTATACATATGTGCTTGTGTTTGTTAACTTGAAGTAGTGCTAGAAGTAATTCGGCATTATTGAAGTGGGGAGGAGGTTTGTTATAGGGAGTAACTGACAAGGAGGATGAGTATAGGAGAACTACTCCTAATTTCTATATTTATTAAGAAACCACTTACAATTTCAGTGCATTTACTGGTGGCAGTGTTCTGTTGCATGTAGTTCATCCCATAGTAATTTAATTGGATTTCTACTGAACCTTGAATACATTTTTTTCTCTTTTTGTCAACAGATTCACTGGAAACATCCCTAAAGCATATACAGAACAGGTTCATGCAATAGGCAGTCTGAGTCCACTCAATCCACCCACCATTTATTTAGGACAAACTGTGTGCCACCACTCCCTGCTCCCATCATTGTTTCTAGCAGTCCACTGTCTCCCTTTCCTTATTTTTGTCTTCTTGTGTAACCACTTTTGCTTCTGAGCAAGTATTTTTCCAGAGCTGGACTGCAGCATTCTTGCTCAACTTTTCTCATTGCTTTGCTAGATCTGTGGGGGTTGGGATAGCCTTTAAACTTTGCATTTCAAAGTCCAAATAAACCTCCATACAGTGCACAGTTGTTCAAACAGCGAAGTGCCATTTTTTACTGTTATCACCATTAATCAGGCCAGTGTGATATTGGACTAACTCTCCTACTAAAACTGTGAGCTACAACAACAAAATCAAGACTTTCATCCAGCAGTGCTGAGGCCTTTGAAACTGCATTGCTCCTTTTAATTATCTCTCTTTCTCTCTCAGCAGATTTGTGGTTATTTAATTTCAGTTACTGATTGTATTTTTTTCTCTATTTTGCCAAGTTTCAACCCACTTAATACACTTTCACTTATACTTGGGCTCACTCCTCTACCCTACCCCCAATTCACACCCACCACTGTTACTCTACACTTATACTTTCATAGCATCACCCACATATTCCTCAAACCAATACCATCAGTTCCCTCCAAAAGAAAAGCTATCAATAAAATTACTGCCAATAGTAATACCCATTCTAGTTTACTACCCAAGACTATCTCTCAAACTGTCTTAGTCCTTGCTCTTTTAACTATCAAACTGCATCTCTACAACTAATCCAGTATCCACTTAACATTTTCTAATCCTAATTTACAACAAAGATAAACCAAAGTTAAATAAGATGGGCCTAACTACGGTTATTTTATTATTCCTCCTCACTCTACTAGCTTTCATCACCAAATATCAAATCCACCTCTTTCAAATACTTTGGACTTCAACTAAACCTCACATAGAATATCAAACTATTCAGCCTATCTTTCTCCATAGCATCCTATTTATCTATAAATATCTCAAAGTTAAGCATTCAAATTTATGATCAAATGCCAAACCAAGTCCAAAATAGAACTGGCCACACTCTTCCCTCTGTACAATATCAATTAAAAAATTAGGGGAGATATTCACCCTAATAAATGAATAAAAAAGATCCAACCACGAATGAAGGCAGAATGACCTTTATAGTAAAAATTGTACAAGCGCTTTCCTCTGGACAAGACTTCTTCAGATACAAAAAACACACAGGTGCTACAAAGATTTATAATGCCTCATAAAACAATCAATTAAGATTTTAAAGAAACACACACATAAAGAATATGCAGTGGTGAAATATAAGATATAATAGTAAATACATTTATCTAAAAACATTAACATGGGTAAAAAAACAATTGAATCTACAATTTAATTCATGTTAAACCCTAGCTGCTTTTGCTAGTAAAACTGGTTTAATACTAATGTATTCATTTAGACCAGGAGCAATATGTGCCCACAGCCTAAGTTGCCATTTGAGTTCTTTATTTAATAAAATATGTTTACAATCTCCCCCTCTAACATTGTCTCTAACAACTTCAATAATACCAAATTTATAACTAGAAAAAGAAGCACATATCTCAGAATGTTTAAAAAGTACACTGCTTTCCTTGGCTGTCCTAATATCGTATGTGTGTTCATATATTCTGTCTCTGAGTGCCCTCTCAGTTTTTCCAACATAGAATGCAGGGCACCCACCACATATCGCTAAATAAACCAACATCTTGGTTCTGCAGTTACCCCTGCGGAATCTCACAAAACTATTGAGCCCATTCTTTAGTCTGATATGTGCATCACTGACAATGTATGAACATTGGCTACAACTACCACAAGGAACAGTATTCTTATTAAAATGTCTTGCATTGTTGTCAATGAACTCAAAAACTTTTTAAAATTCCTTCCAGTCCTAAAAAACAGTTATGGATGAAATATATGAAGCCTTTCATAGGCACAAGTTAAACTGTGGTTTAATTAATTTAAGTTATGATGAAATCCAACTACTTCATCACTTACAAGGGCAAAAGGAATTGTGTATTATGCAACCTGACAAGGGAGGGGGTGTTGTGTTGTTTGATACTGAGGAATATTACAATTCTATTACTAATATTTTGTTGGATTCCACTACTTACTCTCCCACTTCGATTAATGAAATCAGCATAGCCTATGGGAGAATTGACTCTATTTTAGAAGAATACCTATTAGAAAACAGGATTGATTCTAAGACCTACAGATTTCTGAGACAAAACAATTCTATAATTCCCACCTTTTTTGGACTACCCAAGGTTCACAAATCCATTTCAGCTCCAACTTTTCGACCCATTGTTTCTGCTAGAAATTCTAAAACACATCCATTAGTGGTTTTTGTTGATTATCATATTAAAGAAATTTTGATGAAAACGGTACATCTTTTAAGGGATTCATGGGATTTTCTTAGCAAATTAACCCCAGATCTGTGGAGTGAGGACATCAGTTTCCTCACTATTGATGTGAAGAATTTATTTACCTGCATTCCCCGTGATCTGGGTTTTGAATACTTTAGTGACAGTATTTACAAACACTCTTCCCTAGATAAGGACAAGATTCCATTAATTTTGGAACTTTTGAAAATTGTTTTAGATCATAATTATACAGTTTCCAAGGTGAATATTTCCAACAGACTAGTGGTGTTGCAATGGGGGCAGCTTGTGCCCCCATGTACGCCAACTTGGTCATGTTGGAGTGGGAGAGTAGATACGTTTTTGGTAGTCCTTTTCAAGGAAACATTAAAATTTATCTCAGATTCCTTGATGACATTTTTATTTTATGGAAAGGAACCACAGAAATGCTTACCTTGTTTATGGAGTACTTGAATAATAGTACCAGTTTTCTTGCCTTTACACATACTTGGCATCCTGACACCATTAACTACTTGGACATTACTATTGTTAAAACTAACAAGAACTTCAAATCCAAGATTTATCGCAAAGATACTTGGTGCAATAGTTATTTGCACTTTGACAGTCATCACCCTATATTTCAAAAGAAAAGCCTTGTTAAAGGACAGGCAGTTAGGATAGCCAGGATGACTTCAGATTTCAATGACTTGAAGAATGAATTTCTTTTTTTGGGTAGTAAGTTTATTGAAAGGATTTATCCTTTAGATATGGTTTGTGACATATTGGCCAAGGTTTATGGTGAATGGGGCAAAAGATATATGCCTTTGTTAGGTCAGCCCTTTGTCATTTTAGGGTCTCAGTTTAGAGATGGTAAAGATTTTAGGGGGTCCTGTATTACAGAGTTTACTACATTTTCTGATACTTTTACTAATATTATTAGTTCCAATTGGTGCATGTTAAAAAGTAACAAAGATCTCTTTGAGGCAGTAGGACCCAAACCTATATTTACTTTTAGGACTGGAAGGAATTTTAAAAAAGTTTTTGAGTACATTGACAACAATGCAAGACATTTTAATAAGAATACTGTTCCTTGTGGTATTTGTAGCCAATGTTCATACATTGTCAGTGATGCACATATCAGACTAAAGAATGGGCTCAATAGTTTTGTGAGATTCCGCAGGGGTAACTGCAGAACCAAGATGTTGGTTTATTTGGCGATATGTGGTGGGTGCCCTGCATTCTATGTTGGAAAAACTGAGAGGGCTCTCAGAGACAGAATATATGAACACACATACGATATTAGGACAGCCAAGGAAAGCAGTGCACTTTTTAAACATTCTGAGATATGTGCTTCTTTTTCTAGTTATAAATTTGGTATTACTGAAGTTGTTAGAGACAATGTTAGAGGGGGAGATTGTAAAAATATTTTATTAAATAAAGAACTCAAATGGCAACTTAGGCTGAGGGCACATATTGCTCCTGGTCTAAATGAATACATTAGTATTAAACCAGTTTTACTAGCAAAAGCAGCTAGGGTTTAACATGAATTACATCGTAGATTCAATTGTTTTTTTACCCATGTTAATGTTTTTAGTTAAATGTATTTACTATTAGTATATCTTATATTTCACCACTGCATATTCTTTATGTGTGTGTTTCTTTAAAATCTTAATTGATTGTTTTGTGAGGCATTATAAATCTTTGTAGCACCTGTGTGTTTTTTGTATCTGAAGAAGTCTTGTCCAGACGAAAGCGCTTGTACAATTTTTACTATAAAGGTCGTTCTGCCTTCATTCATGGTTGGATCTTTTTTATTCATTTATGGAGATATTCACCCTAACCCAGGTCCTGCTGTTCATAAATCCATTACTTACATCACAAAAATAAACCAGTCACCGATTACATCTCAAAAAAACAGAATCCAAACCCACCTTACTAAATATGAACCTAAGAAATATGTGCAGTAAAATCCATGACATACATGCCTATCTGGCCACATACACTCCTGATGTAGTCACAGCTCCTGAAAACTGGTTAAAAAAAGAAATATAGGATAATGAGATCACCCCCCTTGGATGCAGTATAGTCAGGCATAACAGACAAAACAAGTGTGCAGGTAGTGTAGCAGTCATCTACATAAATTCTTTAACTATCACCTTACTTCCCCAGAAAATACCCAAATTTAACAATGCAGAACTTCTAATAACATCCCTAAAATCAACAATAGGAAAACTATATGTTTAACAGCAATTTATATACCACCAGGGAATAACAATGATACTGCTGAAAGCATCCTATATTGGATATCTCAACAGATTAACCATGAAACTACAATACTTGGAGACTTAAATATAGACTGGTAACCTATAAATTCCACTACCTCCACTGAATCCATAAACTTGTATAACTTGAAAAATTAATAACCACACCTACTAGACTCAACAAAACTTCAGGGAGAAACTCAACATTAAACTAGATTCGTACAAACAAACCAGACAAACTGACAAAAGTAGGCTGCCTCTCAGTTAGCATAAGTGACCACATACCAATGTGTGCTATTAGAACTCACCATAACTTAGATAAACATATTATCTATAATCAAATACAAAATACAACCAATTTCAGCAAAGATATTTTCAGTGAAACACTAAAACAATATAACTGGAATGTACCTAGAACAAAATAACATATTCTTACAGACTTTAAATTATCTAGCACCAGTAAATAATAAAAGAGTAAAGTCCAACCCTGCACAATGGCTGACACAAGAAACAACAACAAAAATCATGATAAAGCCTGGAAAAATTGGTATAAAAACAGAACTCAAAATGTCTTTCAGCAATTTAGACATCTTATAAACCTTGCAAAACTCCTAGTCAAACAGGATCAGCAAGCATACTATACTAACCTACAAGACACACAAAACAACCCAAAACTATTTTGGTCATCACTAAATAAACTACTCTGCCCTGACAAGATCACCACTTCCTCTCCAAATACAGACAGTATGACAGACTCTATCCCCATCCAGTTTAATTCCTACTTTATACAATCAATATTATCTCTCATAGTCACTAATACATCTGCCCCCACTCTCTACCTCTATCAAATCAAAACCACCTGCAGCTCTCCAATTTTAGTCCAGTATCTACTTCACACATAATGAAGTTGTTCCTTGAACTAATAACTACTTCCACAGCTGTAGATCAACTACACTCAGACTACTTAAAAATGGCCACAGAACTCCTAGCCTTTCCTGTATCCATACTAATTAATAGGTCCATAGAAAGATACGTCCTCATCTGTGGAAAAAAATCCTACATCATACCACTGCACAAAGGTGGCACATCTACACAGCTTAATAACTACAGACCAATAGCGATTCTCATCCCTCTCTCCAAAATATCAGAGAAATGTATCGATATGAAGCTTATGCAATACCTAAACTCAAATGGTCTGCTTGCGTCCACCATGTTCTTAGACTTGTCAAAGGCATTTGATACTGTCTCAAATTAGTGACTCTCCTCAATAGGACTTCCATAATAGTCCTTGTTGTGGTTTCTTAGTTACCTATCTGGAAGGCAACAAGCCATTAAATGGCAACAAACCTACTCATCTTTTCAACCAGTTGCTACAGGTGTCTCAGGGCTCTATCTTAGGTCATCTCCTATTTAATACATTTATTAATGACCTCTACATCTCCACTCACCATGCTAGCTTAGTTCAGTATGCAAACAAGTCAACATTAATATATACACCTCAACAATAAAGAAGCTCCAAAGCATTACTCAAAACTCTTTCTCCTCTGTAGAAACCTGGCTCAAAGAATCAAACCTCCTTCTCAACCCCAAGAAAACTAAGTTAATGTTTTTTACCTCAAAAGATTGCCAAAATCAAAAGCAATATTTCACCATAAAGTCAGCAAATTATACTATCACTGAAACTGTAACTCACGGGAAACTTCTAGGCATTATAATAGATGACAATCTCAAATATGACCATGTTATTACACACCATTAAATCTACACTTCAGAAACTAGGCTCCCTTTTTAGGATCAATGGATTCCTTACAGATACCACAAAAAAAACTCGTCACCACCTTCTTTTTACAACTCTCTTACATACCAATCCTATCCTAACAAACTTAAACAATAATCAAAGAAAGTCACTTACCTCCTGCTAACAATAAAATAGCTAAATTTTCCAATTTCCCCTCATAGGATCCTCCATTACCATAGCTTAAAGCAATTAGACTGGCATGAATTACACAACTACCTAACATATTCACAACTACAACACACAAACTCATTCAATATCCAGAAAATTATTATCGCCGTACTGTTCAGCAAGGGACATCTGCTCTATTAACAAATTCTTATTACTTGCAAATAAGTCAACGAATATTGCAGGAGACTTGCTCTACTCCCAATAAGTTGCTAACTCTGGAATAGTATCCCCATACAAACATAACTCTCACCCAAACTCAGCAGTTTTAAACCACTGCTTAAACATCTTAACCAATCCTAGTTCTGCACATGCACATCACAAGATTAAGACTTTATTCACTGTACGATACTCTCCAAATACTCTCAGAGTACTCTCAACCTCTCATTGAAATGACAAAAAATTTTTATACATAACTGCTGCCTGTACATTCCATTAAGTGCACATGGACTTTTTCTTTAGTAACTTCTACCTTTGTAAAATCTTAGCGTGTGGAAATGTAACTACTGTTTGTGTGTAAGTGTAAATAGAAATGTAACTACTCAGTGTTAACTGGAATTTAGTATAATACAATGTAAGCAAATTGAGCTTTTCTCCTCAGGCCTCTGCTGAAAATGGGTATCACCCAGTTGGACTTTCCTAGTAAAAAAAAACAGATAAATAAAATAAATAAATACATTTGAAAGAACACCTGCAAAACTTCTGTTAATATTATAAACTGTTAATGAACTAATGCATAAAATATAGATAGAAAGTCACAACTTGTAAAATGCAGAATAAATATCCCTATTATAATACATATTCACTGGTTTACATTACAGATGTGTCTTAGAAGGAAATAATACAGTCAAACCCTATGCAGTACATTTCCAAGACCAGAGAGCCAGCAAACTTTGAATTTTAATGTATTCTATGTCATACCCCTTCTAGGAAATTTCAGTATTAACCTAAATGAAGATAACAATGCACTCTAAGCAGTTGTGTTAGCTATACAATTATACTAAATATTTGTTTGCTTTTCATTTATTTCTTACATTGTCTGTTATCTAGTCTTTTGTTAACCTACATAAAAAGTACAGTTTTGTACCTACCATAAATGTAGATGTTCGAGTGTTCACCCTGCTGCAGTCATCACACTTGGGTTATCCTGTCATCAGGCGGTCCCGCAGTCGGCTGGAATTCCAAAGTCTTGGTCCGGCATCGGTTGCTGTCACTTCTTCCCTGACGTCAGTGCGCCAGGGGTATATATATTGCATCCGATGCCATTTTCTTCAGTTTTTCTTGCCCCAGATGTCAGGTGCCCCCAAAAAGGTGGTCAGTAATTAGTACCAAATTAAGCAATTTTTGCACAAACACAAAATCCCTCCAGCTATAAGCAAATACATCAGGAAGGTATTGTAGAGATTTAGCCAGTTAGATCAGAGGGGATGGAGGGAGGGTAACCTGGAGTGCAGCAGGGTGTACACTCAACATCTACATTTATGGTAGGTACAAAACTGTACTATGTTCATCATGTTACCCTGCTGCAGTCATCACACTTGGGTAGAATCCCAAAGCTAAGGATGGGTGGAGGAGTCATAGAGGGTTAGAGGAGGCTAGAAGGCCCTGCATAACTGCAGTGGCGAAGCCAGCTCTAGTCTTAGAGTAAAGTGGTAAGTGATAGTTTTTGGTAAAGGTGTGTACTGAACTCCAAGGTGCAGCTTCCAAAATCTCCTTGGTTGGAACCCCCCTGAAGAAGGCTGTAGAAGTAGCTGTTGCCCTGGTAGAGTGGGGCCTAATGGTAGCAGGAACTGGTTTTACATGATGGGTACAGAAAAAACGAATGCAATGTCCTATCCATTTGGAAATTGTTTGTTTTGATATAGCCTTCCCTTGTGAAGCTATAGCATAGGATACAAAGAGCTGGTCAGATTTTCTGAAAACCTTAGTTTTATCCAAGTAGTAACAAAGTTGCCTGTGAATGTCCAAGGAATGCAGGAGTCTTTCTCCTTTGTTCTGTGGATTTGGGAAGAAGGTGGGTAAGTGGATGGTTTAATTTAAAGCCACACTGGAAACCACCTTAGGCATGAAGGAAGGATTAGTTTGTAGAGAAACTCTGTCTTGATGGAAAATGAGGAAAGGTTCCACTGCCATTAGTGCCTGCAGCTCTGAGACTCTTCTAGCTGAAGTTATTGCTAGCAGCAGGGCAGTCTTCCATGTTAGAAACTGTAGATCTGCAGAGAATAAGTTTTTCCAGAACAAAATTGAGGTCCCATGTTGGTGTAGGTGCTCTCCTAGGGGGCCTAATGTTTTTTGCCCCTCTGAGGAACTGCCTTAGAAGTGGATGTGAAAATAAGGGTGGATCCGTGTTGTAGTGGGCTGAAATAGCTGATGCATGGATTTTAATGGAAGAAAAAGAAAGTCCTTTGTGCAACATCTCAGTTAAATACTGTAGAATCTGAGACATGTGAGGCTGAAGTGTGTTTTGGCCTTTAGCTTGGTTCCAGGCACAAAACCTTTTCCATTTGTCCGAGTAGGCTTTCCTGTTGCTGGGCCTCCTAGCTTCCAGAATAACATACATAACTGCTTGGAAAAGAGGAGCTGGCTGGATACTTAGGTGATTTGCCATGCAGCCAGATTTAAGGTTTTGAGCTGGCTGTGAAGAATCTGATTGTTTTGCTGTGTGAGCAAATGGGCAATTTGTGGTAAAATCCAAGGTGGGCCCTGGGCCATATTCCTCAATAGTGGGTACCAGTGCTTGCGTGGCCAGTCTGGGGCTATGAGTATCAGTCGTGGTCTCTCCTTTCTGACTTTCAGAAGCACCTTTGTGAGGAGAGGCAATGGAGGGAAGGCATATACTGTCAGGTTTTTCCAAATGAATGAGAGTGCGTCCACTTTCCAAGCTTGATGGTGAAGTGTCCTTGTACAAAATTTTGTTAGCTGATAGTTTTGAGGACTGGCAAACAGGTCTATGTCTGGAAGGCCCCATTTTTGAGTTATCATTGCAAATACTTGTGGATCCAGTTTCCATTCGTGGGGATCCATGATGTTTCTGCTGAGGTCGTCTGCCAATGTGTTCTTTTTTCCTGGCAGGAATTGAGCTTGTAACTGAACTTGGTAAGCCAGAGCTGTGTTCCACAAGGTCATTGCTTGCCTGCATAGAGGGTAGGAGTGTGTACCCCCTTGTTTGTTTATGTACCACATTACTGTGGTGTTGTCCATCCTTATTGTAAGTTGTCCTGGATGTAATAGATTCTTGAAGGCTGTCAGAGCATTCTGTACAGCTAGCAACTCTTTTTGATTGATGTGCAGATTCCTTTGATCTGCAGTCCATATGCCTTGAACGCACTGTCCTGCCATGTGTGCCCCCCAGGCGTAGTCCAATGCATCTGTTGTCATAGTTTGCCTGGCTTTGGGCAAAGTGAAAGGCTGACCCTTGTTGAGGTGACATGCCTGTGACCACCATAGAAACTCCTGTTGTAGGCAGGGAATAAGAGATATCATTGTGTCCAAGCTGTGGCTGTGTTTAGACCATACACTTTTTAGTTACCACTGTAATTTCCTCATATGCAGCTTTGGAAATGGTATTAGTAATATGCAAGATGCCATGAAGCCCAAGGCCTGCAGATTTTTTCTTGCAGGTAGTTGGGTCTTTGTTGCCATTGTTTTGAAATATTGAGTCAGTTGTATTTGTTTGTCTAGCGTCAGATAAGCCTTCTGGGCCATTGTATTCAAGCTGGCACCCAGGAATGTCATATTTTGTGAGGATACTAGTTTTGATTTATTTTCGTTTACTGTGTACCCCAGGCAACTTAGAAGATGTTTTACAAAAGCCAGATGTTGTAAGAGAATGTCCTTGCTTTCTGCTTGGATGAGGCAGTCGTCCAGGTATGGGTATATTTGAATTCCTCTTTGTCTGCAGTATGCAATTACTGGTGCCAGGCATTTTGTGAAGACTCTGGGCACAGTAGATAAGCCAAAGGGCAATGCAGAGAATTGGTAATGGGTTGAACCTGCAATGAAACGGAGGAATCTTCTGCAACTTTGTCTGATAGGGACATGCAAGTATGCCTCCTTGAGGTCCAATGTTACTAGCCATGCTTTCTTGCCCAACATGGGAAGAAGCTGCTGTAGTGTTAGCATCTTGAATTTGGGTACTTGTAAGAAGGTGTTTAGAATTGAAAGGTCCAGAATTGGTCTCCAGGCATTGTCCTTTCTGGGAACTAGAAAGAGTCTTGAGTAAAATCCTTGGCCTTGCTCTCGTGTGGGTACCAGTTGAATGGCTCTCATATCCATGAGAGCTGTAATTTGTTTTTGTGCCTCTGCCCATTGATTTTGTGGCAGGTTTGGCATTCCTCTTTTCACTGGCAAGGTGTGAAAATGGAATCTGTATCCTCGTGAAATTATAAAAGAAAGCAACAAATTCCACAGGATACTGATAAAACGAACCACTGAAAAACTTTAATAAAGGTGCTGTAGGATCAGGTCGTTGACCATTCAGTAACCACCAGGCTGAAATTTAGAATTTAAACCACAAAATTTATTTCTTGAAGCGCTTTTCGTCTGCTTCATAAGCAGACTTCTTCAGAATACATTAACAATCCAACCTACTGCATTTAAAACCTTAATTGGTCATCAGCTGTGTAACTAATTGTTAATTAAAAACCTTAAAGACAGAAAACTAACTAAATACAAAATAGTCAATTGTCAATGAATTTGACATTATAAACTGACATGCTATTTTTCAAGTGTTTAGATACATAAATTACATATGTACATAAGGTAAAAAATCTAGTAAGTTATATGTTAAATCAATATTTAAAATACATACTAGCAAACATAAACTAAAACCTAACAATTTTTAAAAACCTAACCTTATGAAGAAAATGCTTGTAAACATACAAATAAGCAGATCTCAGATATGGTAAAATAAAATATGTGTAACAGTCATTCAACTGAATTTTTGAAGAATAAAGTGGACCCAATTCATAATACATTTTCAGGGTGCTGCATAAAAAAATGCATTTATCCAGATACACTTTAAAACAAGTGTGAATACATAGGTACAAATATGAAAACATAAATACACATAAGTATCCATTCATACCACATATTCTCTTGGCTGAAGAAACACAAATACCTACATCTACCTTTTAAGACTTGTAATACTCAACAAGCAAGATATGGAACATGCTTCATTGAGACCTGGGAAATGGTAGGCCTCCAACCTTATCTGCCAGTGTAATTCAAGTGCCAACAACTTCAGTGACGCTGGGCCACCTCTATTGTCCACAACTAACTGATCTATAGCAATGAATTTAAATTTGCTGGTGGTGTTGTTCGAAAATACGCCCTGAATTTGCGTTCAGTCTCCCCACATAGTAAGCTGGACAATTTTGGCATATCTTAGAGTTGCAGTTGTTCCTATGTTTCAATTTGTACTCTATGTTGTTAACAGTAAATCTACTAGATTTTACAGGCATGACATTTAAACATTCCGGAGATCTTGTGCTAGGGGGTTTCATCTCAAACCTTCCTGACTATGTCCCACAGAATATCACTATCCATTGCAAAGGTGGTAATGAATCTGGGTAAATCGACCTATCCACAATACCTAGACTCGCATTGTTGACATCGGATGTCGACAAAGTAGACCTCCTTTTAAGTGTAACTTCTTTAATTAGGTCATTAATAAGTTTAGAGGTAGCCCGACTCAAAACATCCCTTTAAGAGTTGTACATTCAACTTCAAACATGTCATCTCTACTAATAATTCTTGCTGCGGGTGACAGCTGGTAAAATTTTAGATGTGTAACACAAAGCAGTGCTGTCCTTTTCTAGTAAGATGTCCGTTAAAGGTGGAAGTAAATTCCAGAAATTCTGTTGTGGCGTTGAGTTGATCAGAAAATTAGAGCAACCCAATGCCTCATTTCCATTAAAAAGAATGAAAATGTCATCAATAGAAAGCTGAATGTTTACTAAACAAGGGGTGGTTGAAAACTAATTGGTGTTCCCACTGTGTATTACCAAATGCAGCACTACTCGCCCGTACAGGGCCCATACCAACTCCCACTTTCTGTAGATAATAATTGTCCCCAAACATAAAGTTAAGTCCAACAATTCACATACTAATGAGATGTCATAGCTTTCAGTCTGTCACTGCAGGTGTATAGATCTTTAACGTCCACTGTAAGGAAGTTATAACAATCTTCGTATTTGATCCCGTTCATTCTGGACAAAAAAGTCCATGAATCGATCCACCACTTTGGCACATGCATAAGATGGTGAACCTCGGCTATCGATCTGATCCTCGTGAAATTATGTCTAGGACCAATTTGTCCCTTGTGACAATGTGCCAGTTGTCTGAAAAAAGTGCGAGTTTTCCTCCCAAGGGGGCTGCCAAGAGAGTGTTGCTTGCCCAGATAAGGTGCAAGTCATTGAGTTTGCCTTCTGGTAGTTTGGGACCTGTTTTCTCCACCCTTCTGTGCTGCAGTGCCCCATTGTCGAGGTTTGTATTGGGCTTGGGGTTGTCCTCTGCCTCTTGGACGTCTGTATTTACCCCTCTGTGGTCTGTCAGTAGCTGGAAAGGACCAATTTTTTGTTGGCCAATTTCTGCTGAAGCGAGGGGGCTGTACCTGTAGAAAATCTTTGACTGTCTGCATAGATTTTGCCTTATCCTCCATTTTCTTTAAGACTTGTTCTGCTTTTACTCCAAAAAGAACATCCTGCTGTAAGGGAGCATCTAGAAGCTTTGCTTTAACATGATCAGGCAGAGTTTGTTCCTTTAACCAAGCATGCCTACGTATAACAGACCCAGTGACAGCTGCTCTGCAGGAAGCCTCCAAAGAATCAAGCCCACATTGTAAAGTATGTTTGCCCACCTGTTCAGTTGCATGCAACAGATTCTGCATTTCTTTCAATTCAGACTGTTGAGGGAGTGTGCTAATTTTTTGTTTTAACTGAGACATTAGAAATTGCTGATATTTTAGCATGTGAAATTGGCAATTTAGTGCCCTCATAGCTAGAGTGGCTGAGGTGTAAACCTTTTTCCCCCACCTGTCTAGTGCTCTGGAGTCCCTTTCAGAGGGTACAGGATTTTTTGCCATAGAAGCCTTAGCCCCTTTGGGACCCTGGGAGACAGTCTCTGGATCAGCAACAGGGCTTTTATAAAGGAATTTGTGGGAGTCAGGCACTCTATAGTATCTGTCAGGTTTGGCTGGAGCAGGAGGCAGATAATCTGGGTTCAAACTGGATTCTAAGTAAACATCATCCACAATGTCTAAAACTGGGGGGATGGCAAGTGGTCTGTGCTGGGGGAGTAAAAGAAACTCTCTGAGCCTTTTCTTTGAGTCAGAGTAGTCCTGACCTTCCCAGTGAAAATGTTCCCTCATTGTGTGTAAAGTTTCCCCAAAGGAGTAGTCTTCAGGAGGAGAAGATAAGGGAATAGAATCCTCACATCAGAATCTTCATAATGGGAGAAGGAGTAATGTTGGTCCTCAGAGGAGCCTGAGGAAATAGACACTTGATCAGAGGAGGCATAATCTTCCTCTTGTCTAGGCCTTTTGTCGGGTGGGGGTTGGGAACCCCTGATTAAAGAGATCAAATCTTCAGTCATTTTGAGCATCTGTTTCTTAGGCATGGGGCCTTGAACTGGAGACTGAAGTGCACTCTTTTTAGGTTTAATAGGAGTCTTAAGCTTAGGATATGTTTTTATGGTGAGCGTCGTCGGTCTGAAAACGCCTTCAGAAACCGATGGTGTTTCTGGAGCACCGACATCTCTTTCTGCAGTGTCGTCGGTAGGGGCTAAACAAAATGGCTGCATCGGCCTAGCACTCTCCGCCAAATGCTCCAAAGCGGTCTTGGGTTCCAGATCTGCAGCAGTCAGGGGCTGCGGCGGACCCTCACTGAAGACCGGTGAACCGGAGACAAGTCCAGCCGAGGCCGCGGAGTCTGGCTTGGGTCTAGGCTGCCTGTCCTTATCCTTGCATTTTTTTGTGTACGCCGGTAGTCGGTTGCTCCGACGGCATTGTGCAGTTACATTTTCTACCGAAGTAGTGTCGTGCGAAATCAAAGCATCTTTTTATAGTACACTTATTAAACCTAGCACAAAAACGACAACCAGTGACGTCGTGGTCTGGGCCTAGGCAAGGTATGCAGTAAGAATGAAAATCCTTATGAGGTATTTGCTTCCCACAAGAAATACAATTGTTAACTTTTTCTGACATCGGTCTGAGGCAAGAAAAGTTTCCCCAATGGGATACTTAGCTTTATTGAAGACTTCGGATCTGAAATTCGACTTCGAAAATCTCAGGTGTCGGCCGACCGGCACTTGCGAACTGCTTCTGCTTCGGGCACCGTGCGGCAAAGACTGGGGAAAATAGCGTTGGATGCAATATATATACCCCTGGCGCACTGACGTCAGGGAAGAAGCGACAGCAATCGACGCCGGACCAAGACTTTGGAATTCCGGCCGACTGCGGGACCGCCTGACGACAGGATAACCCAAGTGTGATGACTGCAGCAGGGTAACACGATGAACATCCAGGAGCTAGTAAAGGATTGTCTATATTCAAAACATAACTTGTATAACAGCAGACAAAACCTGAAACAACCCCCAGTTTAGAGATAAAGAAGTACAATAGAAACAAGTGCTTTTTGATAATGACAGAAAATTCTTGCTTTATTTGCTACATATTGTAATATTATACTACAAAATATCTTTGACATTCTAACCCTCTACACAAGTAACAGGACTTTCCTGTATGCTATAGCTCATTTATTATTTTATTCACTGTTTAAGTATATTTGACATTTTTCATCATAAAAAGGCAAAATGCATTTACGTTTTGCATCCACATTTTCATTCACTATGTGCTGTATAATTATCTACAACTTTCAAACATGTTGCTCAAGGTTCATTTAAACCAAAGAGTCTAATATTTTATTCTAGTAGTATCTTCCTCCTATAATAAGACTGTGAATGTTTAAACTTGTCGTACTTTTCTTTATCAGAAGAAGGTTATTAACAATATATACAAAATACATTCAGGGGTGTGATTTCCTGTACAGGGTGGGTGACACAAAGCTGTTTCTAAAACAGCACCACAGCTCACTTTCTTCCTACATAAAGTTCATCTCTTTTTTTGAATCTGTTGTGGACATTTATGTTAGTATCTTAACAATCATTAATTCTAATAAATACTTTCACTATTGCTCATTTTGAGTACCACTCTGGAAAACATATAGGTCATCAATGAAACAATGACTAGCTGACTGGTTCCATGGAGAAAGGACATCTCCCTGTAAATGTATATTTGAGATTCATTGCTGACCTAGGTGCTAGACTGCTGGTCTATGGGGGATGTATAGGTTCTATCAGGTTACCCCACTTGGGTTAGTGTTAAGAATTCTGAGTCATTGCTGCAGTGCTGTTTGTGGTGGAGCCTGGAGGAACTGCATCAGATGGGGCCTGTGTTATCATGCTGAAATTTGAGAGATCCTGACACAGGGGCCAATGAATGCTTGCCCCTTGCATTTGCACAGGTTTTGGCTTAATTGCTTTGAGCTGCTAGTGGTTTGGCAACTATGCCAGAGAGTTGCAGTGAATCTGCTTACATCTAAGTCAATCCTCTGCTAAAATGATGAACATAATTATTTTTTGGCACGTCTGCTTATAATTGTGACTGCATTTTCTTAGTTTCCTGTGATATTTGCTGTAGCTGCTGCACTGTAAATAAAAAAAACCTGTACTGTTCTACTGCTACTTTAAGTACTTATTACATTGCATCAGATAGTTTCTGGGCTGTTGTATCTAGACCGTGAGGTCTTCTTACACTTGGACTCCAAACCAACCCTTTTACATTAAGGAGTTTTTTTTCTGCACTCTTGCAGCAGAAGTGTGCTGATCTATACCTATCTGAGTTGGGGATTGCTGGTGGAAGGCTCTTTGTGTGCTTTCCTGATTGTTCCTTTTTGTCTGTATATAAGCCTCTCATTTCCATGAAGCTGCTCTCTGTGCAGCAGCTGTTAGCAATGTGCTGTACAGATGCAAATACCTTGAAGATAAAACTTCCCTAGAATAACTATCACTGGAACCATACCCAGCCCCCTGCTGCTCTAGGAGCAACTAAGTTACGTGATGAGCAGCATCGCTCTGTTGGTTAACCTTAGACTACACAAATGTAGTTCCAACTTATATTCTCTATGCTACCAGCACAGTCTAATCTAATTTACCCATTCCTTTCCCTGATAAAACTTACAGTAAGAACCTGATATCATGGATGGGCAGTTTCCTACCATCTCTGTGGCCAGCATAAAGGACATGGGCATCCTGAGGCAATGTAGCAATTGTCCACATTTACACCGACAACCACTTAATCCTGAAACAAACAAATATGATATATGAGAGATGTTAGTTACACTATGAAAATGGAGACAAGACTCTCACATACAGACAGACGGAATGCAAAAAAGTTGTCAGCACACAAGCATCACTTCCCACACTAAACAAGGATTTGACACATAAACCCACATATGTACAGGTACTCACTAGTAACTTACCAAAAACTCAGAGGCCTCCCAAATGGTGCCTTCAGAAACCAAATATACACACAACAAAGCAAATAACAACCATATCACATAATAATACACACAACAGTGTCTCATCAAACAAGACCATAAGGCAAAACACCACACAACCTAAAACACTGCTCACAGGAGACTCCATAGTGAGACACATGGATGTCTCCCTCACCAAGCCAGATAAGGAGAAGGTTATGTTTAGCTGCCTGTCAGGTGCCAGGATCCATCAGATCACACATGCATCTTAAGACACTCAGCTACAAGTAACAGTGTGACTCTGTCACAATCCATGTGGGCATGAATGACCTGAGATGTACCTCACTGGACTATATAAAGAGAGACATGATTGAGATCTCAGACTATGTTTCACAGGTGGGTATGACCCTAGCCTTGAGTAGCATTCTACCTTCACCAAGAATGGTGCCACAATACAAACAAAAAATGACTGACTTTAACAATTGGCTTAACTTCTGGTGTCAGTACACAGGGATCCAATATTTGTCAGCCTGGGAGGACATGATCGATGGTCCAAGCTGTTTTGCCAGAGATGATCTGCACCTGTCTTCTCTAGGCTTTCGGATACTGGCAAAGGCTTTAGCTATCCTATAGTGCCTTTTTTAGACAGTAACAAAGCCAACAACCTCACAACATAAGAAAATCTTCTCTTGATAAGCTCAAGAGACTGCCAGATACTGCTCTCCCTAGAAACACTCCTCACCTTAGAATATATCGATGTCTGTGTAGTCACTGAAACATGGTTCAAAGCTGCTAAAAGTACCCTGGCTTTGCAATGCTACAACACTTTCCATACATTCAGCCCATCAACTGAGCAAGAAAGAACTAAAGGAGGAGGTGTATCCAACATCCTAAAGGATATGTACACTTCAAGACTGGTCAAACAGTATGACTCTCTCAAGCTACTCCATGTTCAACTAACCACAGGCAAAATCCTCTTCCACATCATCACTAGTTATAGTTCCCCCACCATGAACCCAGTAAAATATACCACATACTTGGACTTACTGGAGTCATTCACCATGCAGCCCAATACCTTACTCATGGGTGATTTTAACCATTTTACTATTGACTGGGGAACATACATACCCACTAAGATGCAGGCTCAGAGGTTCTTGGACTTTGTCAATGCAAATGCTCTGGAACAGCTGGTTGGCACACCCACTAAGGCTAAAAAGAGGGCATTGATGAGCCCTGACAATACCCAGGTTGCCTTTTAAATAACTTAAAACATGAAGTAGCAGAACCACTTGCATCCCTATTTAGCCACAGCCTCTAGATAGTCTATGTTCCGGCAGAATGTAATATAGTTAAAGTCATCTCTCTGCACAAAGGGGGACCATCAACTGAACCAGGGAGTTATAGATCCATAAGCCTGACTAGTATCATCTGTAAGGCCATGGAAGGGATCATCATGGACCTTATTAAGAAGGATACAGGTAATCTCCAGACTCTGAGCACAACCCAGTTCATATCCATTAAGGGTAGATCATGTCTGTCAAATCTGGTTGACTTTTTTGAGAAAGACTATGCATACTGCCTAACTTAACCTGGCCAAAGTGTCTGACACAATTCCCAACTCAGGTATTATAGAGAAACTCTCTCAAATGGGCATAAACCCCAACTTCATCAGGTGGGTTGCCAAATGACTCATTGATAGGACACATACTGTCAAAGTGTGTGAATTCACCTCTAGCAGGAGGCCAGTCACCAGCAGTGTACCACAAGGCTCTGTGTTAGGTCCTGTCCTGCTTGGAATTTAATTCTCAGAAGTCAAGACAAACATAGCCAGCCTCTGGCTGACCAAGTTCTTGGATGACTGCAAATTGGAGGCCATCACTGAATTCCCCAAAAAATACCGATATACTGCAGAAAAGATTAATGCAGACAAATGATTTGTGCCAGAGTCATGGATTAAAACTAAATGCAAAAAAGTGCATAATTATTTCCTTAGGGAAAGCAAATACCAAGATATTTTCAATACAGATAGAACCCCCCCCCAATAGCAGACCCAGTGGTACGTGATCAGTGTAATCAGGTATTTAGTAACTTAAACATCGACCACCATGTATCCACAGTGGTGAGGAAGTCCTTTTATGTGGCACAACCCATAAGTAAGGACATGGCATCCAGATCAAAGGACATTATAATTCCACTGTTGGTGGCTGTGATCAGACCAATAATTGAGTACAATGCAGTCTTTTGCATGTACCTTACTAGACATCTCCAACAACTGGAGTGACTCCAGAGGTTTCTCACCAGGAAGATACAGGGAATAAAAAACAAGTCCTACTCCTACAGTCTACTAAGAGACACTCTGTGTCTGGCCTACAGGGCAGACTCCAATCTGGCCCTGATGGAAATGTTACACATTCATAAATCAAACTGCATGAGGGTCACTAGTTCCAGGGATCTTGGCTTAGCCTCTGACGTGAATAAATAATGTTGTAGCGATAGATATGTCTCTCAGAGACTAGCCCTTCTCTGGATTAAGCTTCCTATTCACGTGAAGCAAAGCCTTTCTCTGACCCTCTTCAAGTGCAAACTAGATCAATGGATGGGTAATCATAAATTTACTTCTGGGGTGGCACCCATGTCACTCATGGACAAAGGCAGTTGGTATTGGATAACATAGCATAGGCTCATATCTATGTGAGCTTCATTCACCTAGCTATTGCAACTTGGGCTCTTAGGCTGTTAGCCTAGTAATCACCTATGAACCTATGGATGAGATGTGTTGAGCAAAACCCTTGTGGCCTATGATGAGAGATCTCACCCACAAAATAAATGATTGAGCAAATGGGTCTCCTGAATCCTGTATTCACTCCCATGCATTCAGCACTCATTGTTTCCATAGCAGGTACAGGTTTTACAGAATCGGTTTGCTAGCCCAAGGCCAAACCCTCCTCAGAGAGTGTACCACACACTCACAACTAGGGCCAATTTAGAGTGTCCAATCCACCTACTGCATGTCTTTAGAATGTGGGAGGAAACTGGAGCACTTGTAGGAAATCCAGACAAATGCAGGGAGGATATGCAGACTCCACACAGAAGGCACCCCAGCCAAGAATCAAACCAGACAACCTCTTGCTATCAGGCGACAATGATAACAGCTATGCCATTGCACCATCCTGCATTAATGGGTACTGGAAGAAACTATAGGAGACTAGATACCAAGTAAAGAGATTACCGGTCCTCTCACCAGGCTGCAAATGTGCAAAAAGAGCAAAGTGCCACAGCTGTACCAATTGCAGTATGTGGAAAGCATTATTAAATGAAACATATTGCACTGTATTCTAAGCCAATCCTAATAAAATAATCAGGACTCCAGGATCTCATATATGTCACTCTGCAAGCATGCATAAAAATGACATGATACTCCCAAATGATGATAAAAGAAACAGCTGAGCATTTTTCATGTCCATTGTTACAAAAATCGCTGTTAGTTATTCATACATGCTTTTATCACTTGTTTATAACATTCAAAGTAAAGTACATAGTCAGGGGTTTGTTTACTTTTACATAGGCTGCATATTGTATGTGGAAATATTGATTATAAAAGAAAGAAATCTATGGTGAAATTTTGTACTAGCATTCCATAAATGGGAAAACATCAACTCCATTTCAGAAGAGTTCAGAAAATTCTCCAAATGGCACGTCTAGAGTGCTAGTATAAACAGCATTACTGTAAATGTTATTTCAGCACAAAAATGTCTGAAACAGCCTTCACACCAGTATGATAACTTTATTGACCCTTACTCCTCCATGTAGAGGGAGCTTTGCATTATGGTCTCCCTTACTTAATATAATTAATATTGACATTATTGGACAGTGGAGGGAGATAATATGATGATTTCCCCTTGAACAGCAACCTCAGTTGAACATGGCAGTTTTGTACACATATACATTTGTTGCAAAAGTTCTGCTGTGCTCTCATTAAGTATTCTCAGTATAGAAATGTAGCAAATTAGATTAAGAATGTTAGTGTGTTTTTGCTTTTTATTTTCTTTTTTTTATATAGAGTTACACTCATTCTGTGAAAGAGGGTCTGAAACACTTGTGAAATATTACCCAAGAAAGTTTTAAAATGCTTATGATACAAGCGTTGACCCATATCACTTCCATTCTTCTGAATGCTTCTAGTTAATTCCAAACATAAAAACTGCTTAGACTGCAAGTTTCTTACCTTCAGCTGCAACAAGTTACAGCAAAAAGTCCAAAAATGGAGGGGAATTCAGAAGATGTGCTCATTACGAATTATGGATGATATGTTTTATGTACGTGTGTGGGGAGAAGCGGGGACTGTTTCTGGCCAGACTGTGTGAAATCAGTAATAAGAACTCAAATTGCTGAAACTGTGACTCAGGTTACAATGCAGGAAACTGAGACCATGATAAGAAAATGAGGTTTGACAGACAGTATACAGCATAGGATTAAGGTTATGGTTTTGCTACAAAGCATCGTCATGTAGTCCTGGGTTTGATTCCCTCGCTCTCCAATTGCCTACTGTGCAGTTCTAAGTCAGTCATTTAACCAGTGTCTCTGCATCTTCTCTGAAAAATATAATCAAACGCAGAAGAATTTACAAACAAGACTTTCCAAAAAGTCAGACAGGGATCCACAGTGAACAGATCTATAGCTTTGTGAGACAAGAGTCAGAGATGAAATAATGAAAATTGTATAGGTTTAAGGGTTAGTTAAAGGAAAAAAAAAAAAAGAAACAGACAGTGGAAAAATGGGATCAAACCCTTCAAGAATATAAATGTTATAAAAAGATCTATCATCTCATTCACCACAGACTGCATTAGAAATAATATAATGCACTCCTTAGTCTAGGACAAGATAATATATTTTGGGGGGTTATTATTTACAATCAGGATATCAGCTTTACTTCTGTTCAGGAATGGAAAAGTGTGAAATGTATGTGGGTCAATAAAGTTAAATATACGCCAACAACTAAAACACTTAAGATGACAGTTACACAACAACAACAACAAAATAAAAAACTCTGCTCAGTTTGGTGGAGGGGAATGATTGGGTCTAACTCGGGATTAGGTTCATAGGAGGTTACTAGGCTAGCCACCCTAGGCCCTTTACAAACCTAGCCATGCTAAACCCAAGCATCCCTATTTGTTCTTTTTTGGGGTATTTAAGAAATTTATGAACAGAGCAGGTCTGTGATCAACACCGGCTATCCTTGCCCATCAGGGACAAGGGTGCCACCCCCAGGGGTGAATTTGCCGTATCTCATCCAATTATCTAGGTTGCCTTTCAATAGGGTAAGTGAGGAGCTCTGTTTTATGTGAATAGGGAGTCTATTCCAGAGAAGCATCAGTCTCTTGGAGACACATCTGTTTCTTCAGCATTATCTGTTAATGTTATAGTGACTCTTGCGCCATTTGACTTGCTGGGCCAGGCACAAGTCACCTCTCAGCAGCCTATAAGATATAGAGTAAAGTGAAAGGGCTTTCAGCCTGTCCATGTAGGTCATGTTCAGCCTGTACACATAGGTCAAGGGATGAGGCTTGATGGCTGTCTAGACAAGAGGGGTAAATAAGACCTAGAAAAAGGGTAAAATAAAGAAGGAATACAGATGAAGGTACAGCTGTAAAAGAAAAAAGAAAGATGAATATTTTGAACTGGCAAGTGCAACAAAAACAGCATGAAAAGAGAATGTTTATAAAATAAAAAGGAAGTTGTTAATGAATAAAGAGTAGAGCACAAGCTGGTTCTGGAGACAGGTGTTTGCTGTTGCAGAGAATAAAGAGGAGGTTTCCCTCTTCTTGGCCGCAAAAGTAAAGTGGGAGGGTGGGTATACACATGTCATAATAGACTCAGAGGGCAGGACTGTGTATAATTTTGTAGAGAAGTTAAAGCTCATGGAAATTCATTCAGCAGAAAGTATCGGGAAATAATTTGGGACTTAGGGAAAGAATTCTTAGGAAGGAGGTGCAGTCAGACAAAAAGAGAAACTAATGACAGACAAAGGCCTTACAAGAGTACCCACACCACTGATAAAAAACAGGCATGTTGAAGTTGAATACATTTTGCCCAGCTGCCCCAAACGAAGTTTGCCTCATCAGGGAATGTCCTGAAAGATACGATTCAGATTTAAACTATATAGTGCAAGGTGAACTGGTGAAGCAAGTCTTTCTTTGCATGGGAGGTAAGAGGGTGAAACCCTAGTGCAAATGGTTAGATAAGTGTTGTATTAAAATTCCTAATGCCACTTTGACCACTAGAAAGCAGCAGAGTGCACTTGATGCACTTAGCCTTCTCACTTGGTGCTATAACCCTTTACAGCCTAAGAGGTGAAAAAGTATTCACTGTTAACCATGTTAGTGAGTTGGTTGATGGACCCTTTTCAGCCATAACCCAGGCTGCAGAGAATAACATATTTGCTTTAACACTGAATAATACGAAGTAGTTTTGACATAAGAAAGTAGATGCATAGAGATAGCCATATCCTGTAGATGCATAATAGCCGTATCATAAAATCAACTACTGATACATAATAATCCTACAACATTGTTGCAGGGTATATGTTTAAGAGTTTATGTAAATCTGAGCTGTGTATGTTTATATTTGCTGCTCTGCAATGCATATTTATGTTCTATTAAAGTCAATCTAATTATTCTCATTGGCTAGATGCTTTAGCAACATTTGCTTGAACTTACTGAGATGAATAAGATTTAGGAGAGCTTGTGTTAATACGTTCCAGGCTGCAGACACCAGGCTCCTAACACTTTAGTAAAGAATGACCATACTACTATGAACGCACTGTCTAAAAAAGAACAAATGGAATAATTAGCATCTGTGTACTGAAGTTTAACAGCTAGTGATAAGACAATAGACCAATTTAATTATTTTTATAAGACAATAGACCAATGACAATAGACCAATGTAATTATTTTTTAAGTCAGGTAGTTTAAAACTATGGTTGCTCTTGAAGTTTTATATAGCCACTTAGCTCTTTCCAGTGTTTTGTAGTTATGCTCTCCTGGGCCATCTAGTGAAATAAATCTATAGAACTTACTTATATCAAAAGTCAGGTCACCTGGCAGCCTTGTAATTTCCCCTAACTGGCACCCCCTCAACTTCTGCACTCCTGTATCTGTAGCAAGCTGCATTCTACAACTGTAAGAGGCACATTGCTATAGTTAATACTACAAACTGAGCTTTGGCCATTAGTGTAAATGCAGTATTGCCATCCATTTTGAAGAATTGATATATTTATAGTTTAATAAATCAATACTGGTACATGACTCATTCCCCATTGGTAGTGTTGTTCCGCCTCATTAACTGCCTGCACCCAAGGGGCCCATCCCCATCACCCTACTGAAGTCATGGGTCTGACTTTATTTACTGCCATTTGTAGACTGAAGATGTTCTGCACTGAGTTCGGAACAAATAAAAGTGTACAATATTCAATTTTGGACATTATCTGTACTGCTAAGGTCTGTCTTGCTTGTTGGGGAGAAGATGGAAATATTTGTATGCTACTCTTAGCTGAAAGTGGTATTTATTTATTTAACATTTGTTTACCAGGAAAGTGTGACTTGGAAGAAAGCCTGTTTTCAGCGGATGCCCAGGGAGAAACGCTTGGATATTTGTGACATGATTTATGTGTGGCAAAAAAAGTAGAGGTTTGGTCAAAAATGATAGCAAGACTGTAATGGGGGGGGGGGGGGTGTTCTTTTGAATTTTTGTTGAGTTCCAAACAGTTTAATTTTTAAGATAGAACATTCCAAGTCTACACTAACAACCACTTATCATTGCTTGACACATTAAGCACTGGAGTGCCCCATTGTTCAATTCTGGGTCCCATTCTTTTTTCATTATTTATGATCTTACAGATGATCTTCCCGTCCCTTCATGTCATATTTTATGCAGATGACTGCCTTGTACTACAAGCCAGTAAACTGCCTTCTAATCTACAGAACAAACTACACCAGTCTTTCTTAAAGCTATGCAGATGGGCTGATTGTAAACACCTTCTAATTAACCACAGAAAACTAATGTTATATTATTTACAACCTCTCAAACACTCCCTCATCTACTTCTTCTTAACATTACTGATAACCACAACAAAAACATCTTTCCCCTCGTGTTTAAATATAAATACCTAGGACTTGACCTTGACCATTCTCTAACTTTTTAAAATAACAGCAGCAAAATACCTAACACAGTATTATCACAGCTTCAACTCTGTTAAAGAAGCTCGCATTTACTCTCCCATTCAACTCACTTTTCCTTGGCGAAAAACATTCCTTTCCATAAACAGAAATATGGTCTTCCTCTAATTACCTTGTATTTACCAAAAAAATTTCCCAAAACTTCAGGTCAAAGAAAATAAAATATGTAGTTTTGCTCTCCTTTCCAACAACAGATCTTACCATTGTGACCTCTCACATCTAAAATGGCTTCTAGTCACTGAAAGATCAACTTATCTCCTAGGTACCCTTATTAAAAAAGTATTAAACAGTGGCTATTGCATACTTTTGGGATGAAAACTAACCATTCAAGACCAGACTTGCTCCCTAAGGAGTACCCAGGAGAAAGCTGTCACATTAAGCAGACCTCCATATAAAACTGCTACAGCAGAATGTGCTTTCTTCTGAATAGGCCGATCATTATGGAATAGATTCCCATCTGAATAAAAGGCCAAGAATCTCTCACTGAGTTCAGAAAGGCTTTCTCTGAACACCTGAACAAAGAAACTGAGTATAACTGCTTTAAGGACAGTGGTTATTCTCACTATTTGCTATAAAACCGCATACTACCTCAAGGAAGACAGTCACCAGGAAATGTATAATTCCAGCAGCTTGCTACCCTCAGCATGACAGTCTGCTTGTTATTCTAAATGTTGCCCCCTCCTTCCTTCCTGAAATGTTGAAATTCAAAACAGACTTTATATTGATACTGTAAATATTTCAAACAACTTTGGTTTTCTGGTTAACTCTATCTCTGCAACTTTTCTGTACACATAAAACTCCTTAACAAGAGTATGGATCTGTAATAAGCTTATGCCTGTTCCAAGACCCTATAAAAACATTTGAATTTTCATTTGTTCTTATGTATTACATGTTTCTTGATTTTTAATGCTGTTTGCTTTTGTTTCTGTACCTTCTGGTCATGACTGAAAAGGATCTTCAGACCGTACCTACCTGGTTATCAAACAGTAAATAAATACATTCTTCTGAATTCCCACCAACATTATAGTTATTTTATATAGGTAATGAAAGGGCTCATTTTAGCTATATATTACTGAAACCATGTTGCTTATTTTCCTTGTAGTTTGGTATGTGAGCTGAGTGCAACAGTGTCATCCACGTACAGTATATAGTTTGTTACGCTTTTCTTAAAGTAGATTATTAATGAAAACTGAGAAAAGTAAGGGGACTGAGATGGAACTGTGTGCAATTCTCAATGCAAAAGTGTCACTTTCTGATGTATCTTGGCTATGTTTTATGTTAAAAGTTCTATGCAGTAGGTAAGCTGAGAAACAGTTTAAGGCAGGGTAACTGACATTAAGTTTAATTAGAGTTTTGAGTAACTCTATCTGCCTGATGGGTTCAAATGCACATTTTAGACTAATAATGAGGCTTCGGTTCATTTTGTTTTTTTTCATTGCCTTGTGAATATAATTAGTTAAAGTTACTGTTAGCACTCATTAACCCAGTCCTTGAGTATAATTCCTCTTTTGGTATACACCTGTCCAAAAACTTGTCACAACTGGAATGATCACAGTGCTTTCTCACTAAAAAAACAAGGGCCTAAATTGTAAAAACTAAGCAGGCCATCTCAAAACATAGTCTCACTTCTCAGGATCATACAGGCTAGCAAGTGGTAATCTCTGCCTTACATATAAAGCTTCAACTTACCCTGTTCTGTCAGACCTGCTACACATTTGTATGTTCCGTGGTATTATAAACACCCACTTAAGGGAAACAGAGCATGCTGGACGGATCGGTTTGTATCACAGAGAATGCCACTTCTGTGGAGCAGTCTACCACTCCACATAAAGCAAAATACTTCTTTTAACTGTATTCAAATGTAATTTGGCTGAATGGATGGGTAACTGCAATTTCACCTCCAGTTCAGCACTCCTCTCCCACATTGATAGGAGAAACATGCAAATGTACTAACATATTCTTGTCTGGCCTATCTCTGGATTATATGCATGCAAAATATAAGGACAAAAAACTACCATGTGAATGTAAAGGTACTTAAGATCTTCACAGATCAAGAGCCTAGTAAGTACCTAAGAATATATATATATATATATATATATATATATATATATATATATATATGTATATATGTGTGTGTGTGTGTGTGCGTGTGTGCATATAAATATAACACACACACACACACACACACACACACACACACACAAATTGTTGTTTGGGTATTGTACTGTTTAGAGTGGTATTCCATTAGTTCATAGGTAGGTACTAGACTATCGACCCAAGGGCCTACGTAAGCCTAGCCAACAAGGTTCCCTGGCTTACGCCACCCAAGAAAGATATTTTCCTGTGTCACTGTCGAGCAGAGACATGGAAGTGATCCCCGGGGTGTATTTCCTATTTCCCATCCACTCATCAAGATTTTTCTTGAAGAGTGCTAATGAAGAATTTTGCTTGATATAGATGGGTAGCCTGTTCCAGAGTATGGGAAGTCTCTGGGACAGGAATCTATCCCTCCAGCATGTCCTGTTTATTGTGGTGACAATGTTTAGGTCCCTAGAGCATGTAGCTCGGAGGGATTGGGATTTCTTTAGGTGTAGCATGTCCAATAGCTCTGGGTTTGACATAGCTTTATATGTTAGGAAGAGATCACCTCGGAGTAGGTGATATGCTATGGAGTAAAGCTGGAGTTTTTTGAGGCAGTCAGTGTAGGGCATTTGTTTGAGGCCAGTAATCCTCTTTATGAGGTACTTCTGTGGCCTTGCCAGCTGCTGCAGATGTCTTGTGAGGTACATTCCAAAAGGGGCATTGTACTCTATAATGGGTCTAATGAGTGTCGAGTGGAGGGGAACAATGACCACTTTTTTCCTGGATGAGAACCCTTTTATGATGAGGTGTGCCACATAGAAGGACTTCCTGACTACTGTGGCGATGTGACTATCAAAGGAGAGACTACTGTCCACCTGCATCCCAAGGTCTCTTAACACGCATTCGGTGTTAAGTAGATTGCTGCCTATGTGGTAGTTCATGGGTGTAGAGTTTTTACCAAAGGGGATGACATTGCGCTTTTTGGCATTGAGCTTGAGGCCATGGCTCTGACACCAGGCATCTGTCTCAGCGAGGCTCTTCTGTAGGATGTCCAAATCATTTGGGGACTTGACTATGGCTCCTAGTTTGCAGTCATCTGTGAACTTCATTAGCCAGAGGCCTTCTGTGTTAGCCTGTATGTCAGAGAAGTAGATACCAAACAGGAGAGGTCCCAGGACGGAACCCTGTGGTACTTCACTTGTCACTGCTTTGAGGTCAGATTTGGAGTCTGCAACTTTTACAGTGTGGGTTCTGTCAATGAGCCGATTGGCAATCCATCTTGTGACGTATGGATTTATACCTAGTTTATCGAGTTTAGCTATAATTCCAGAATGGGGGATGGTGTTGAAAGCCTTGGCGAGGTCAAGATAGGCTGAGTGAACCACCTTACCCTCATCTACGGCTTTGGTGACTGCCTCAAAGAAGTCGATCAGATTCAGGAGGCATGATCTGCCTTTCACAAACCCGAACAAGGTGGGATCCAGAGCTTGGAGGTTACCAATGTCTTTGTTTATGAGTTACATGATGATATGTTCCATGGCCTTGCAGACAAGGCTCGTCAGGCTAATAGGTCGATAGTTCCTGGGATCAGTGGTGGCTCTCCCTTTGTGGAGTGGGATAACTGTTGCTGTGCGCCATTCAGTGGGCACAAAGCCTGATGCAAGGCTATTATTGAACATGGTGTTTAAGTGGGGAGCCAGTTCGTTCAAGTTCATGTAAAATGCAACCTGGGATGTTGTCTGGTCCCTTGGATGCTGTGTTTTTGGCTTTAGAAAGTGCAGCTTTTACGTGTGTAGTTGTGATTACAGGGACTCTGCATTCTTCTGTATAGATATAGGCCCTTTAGGGGGTGAGAGGGGGGTAAAGTTAGCACTGAACCTATCTGCCAAGATGTCGGTAATATCAGTTGGTTCTGTAATTTTCTTGCCTTTGTGCTGTAACTCAGAGCAGATCTGGGTGTTCCATCAAGATTCTTGACATAGCTATAGAATGCATTGTGGTTGTCCTTGGAATTAGTGGCAATTTTGTTTTTGTAGCTAGCTTCTTACTGAGGCTGACCAGGGAGCTCCTCCACTCATGGGATTTTACTCTATTTTGCAACAGTTTCTTCCTTCTGTTGTACAGTTTGTTTATGGCAGGGGACCACCATATTGGCTTCCTTTTTTTGGAGGATAGCGTCTTGGTTCTGTTTGGGATAGCACAATCCATGCACTTGTGTAAGTGCTTATAGAGTGCATTTGTGTAGGATTCAGCAGTTGTAACTGTATTGTCCATCTGCATAGGTGTCATGAAGTCACCACTTTTGTCTTAAAAAGCATGAAGTTGGCATTGAAGAGAAATTTTTTACTGTGGTTTCCTTAATGGGGGGTGGGGGCGGGATGTTGATATCAAGGGTGATTAGCTTATGGTTGGATCGGACCAACGAGGAGTTGACTTCAGGTGTGAAACACCGTCACTCATGTTGGTAATGACTAGGTCTAGGATATTGCTGCCCCTGGTGGGAGTGTGGATAAGTTGATCCAGGGCATTGGAGTTTATGAATTCCAGAAAGCGTTGAGCTAAGGAGTTGGTACACAAGTAGTTTTCCCAGTTAATGGTGGGGTAGTTGAAGTCGCCCATTATTAGGGTGTATGGTTGACCCCTAATATTTTCCAGTACATCAAGAAAAGAGGAGTGGGCATCCTGAGGCATGGTGGGGGACCTGTAGCAAGCTACAATTTGGACTGCAGTTTTGCCAAGAGTTAGTTGCACTTGGATAACCTCGGGTGCATTATGCTGAGCAACTAGCCTGGAGGTGTGGATATCCTTAATGAATATGGACACACCTCCGCCTTTGGTGTTTCGGTCCAGGTTACATGGCTGAAAAGCAGGGGCGGCTCGTGGCATAGGGCTGCCGGACTGCAGCCCCCTCAAAAAGAAAAAAAGAAAGAAAAAGAAATGAAAAAATAAAAAAAATATTTTTTTAAAATTCGCGGACTTCGCGCATAGACCGAGTCCCGGCTTATCGGTCTATGCGCATGCTCAGGGCAGCCCGGCCGTCCCCATAGGGGGACACAAGGAGCGTCTGTGCACTTTTACAGTGCACAGACCCGCCAGGATTATGGGACGCATCCGGACTGCAAGAGGAGCAGCAGGGACTCGGGACAGTGCCTCAGGGATCTCGTCGGCGTCGGGAAGGAGCATGTGGATCTCGCGGGTCTTCAGTATTGCGCGGGAAGGATGTATGGACGTTAACTCTGGATGTATTCATTCAGGATTCAGGTAAGGTGCCTTTCAATTTACAATGTTTATTTTTCTTTGTGTATGGTGCTTGTGCTTTACTGGAGTGTGTGTTTGTGTATGGTGCTTGTGCTTTACTGGAGTGTGTGTGTGTGTGTGTGAAAATGCCCCAGGTGCTTATGGTGGTGTGGTAGGGAATGCCTCAGGCTTGAACCCTGTACCCTGTATGCAGGTGTTAAAGACTTGAGTTCCCTACCCACCACCATTTGTAAAAAAATTTCAGATTTTTACCTCATATTTGATCTGATCTGTTCCTCATAATATCTGTGGTTTGTAAATGTTGTAATGCTTGATATTTGATGGTGTAGTAGTAGCATTGTTGCCTCACAGCTGCAGGTTCTTGGGTTTGATTCTCACAAATCGTCATTTGAAGTAAAAACCCAAGCGGGGGGGGGTATTTTTTAAGCCATGGAAAAAATCCGAAAGCTGAGAATTAAAAAATATTTAAATTTTCGTTTCGGGTGCATTATTACGTATGTGCCAAATGAGTATAAGAAATTTGGGTGGCTTAAGCATGTGGGACCTGAAGAACTAAAACTGCAGTTTGCCAAGAGTAGTGCTGATTAACGGGTGCATTAGCTGACACTTACGGAATGGAACCTAATGATTGAAACCATGCATTGGTAATGACAGGGAAATGGGCTGTGAGTTAAATGCCATGGGGCTATGAAAAAAAAGAAAGCAATGAAAATAAAATATTTTTAAATTGTTTGCATCATCGCTTACGCTATGATGCAGCAGGGCGCACCTGGAAATGGGCTTTGAAATTTACAGTCAAGAAGTCCAGGTTACTGAAGAGGGGGAGGCTTTGGAGGTCACGGCCCGAGGGAAGAAAGCAGAATAAATTTAAAACTGAAGATTTTGGGCATTAAACGAGTTCGGCTTCATCGGAAGGCATTTCAAACATGCAAGAACAGGCACTGTGCTTTAAATGTGATTCGCATGATATGGCTTACGGCGTAGGCTGGGGCTGGAGAGTCTTAGGGATTGGAGCTGGGACATTCCGGTTCAGTTTGGGGATGATCAACTCCTAGTAATTCAGGTTCAGTAATGATTAATCTCCTGTTTCTGGGGTTTGTATTTGTTTGATTGGGTTGTGTAGTGCATTGTTCAAAGTGTAGTTGTGTGTTTGAATTTGCGGGTTCTTTTGGGGTGCTGTATTCCCGGTTGGTCTTTGCGTGTTAAAGACTGAGTCCGAAAATTTCAGTTCAATTTGTATTTGTCTATACTTTCCTATAAAGGTTTAAATTGATGCTTTATTTAGGTTAAGATTTATGTCCCTTGATGTTCTGGGTTTATTCTTTGGTTCTTTTGGTTTTCTTCTGGTTGTGTGGTTTGTGTGGCCTCCACTGCTCTTATGTTGATTTTTCTGTCCTCCATTGAAAATTTTCTTTTTTAATCCTGCCCGTAAAATTTTAAATAAATTGAGATTTGAATTTCAGACTTCAGGTTTCTGAATGTTTAATTCCTTTCAGATTTGATGGTGCAGTGGTAGTATTGTTGCCTCACAGCTATAGGTTTTCTGGTTTGATTCTTGGTTGGGTGGCTTCTGTGTGGAGTCTGCATCTCCTGCCTGTGTTTGTGTGGATTTGCTCTGGTGCCCTGCCATTTTACAAAGATGTGTCTGCAGTTTTAATCCCTGCCTCTGCTGAAAATTGTTTTGTTCTGTCCGCAGTAAATTTGACAGGCATTTGAATTTCAGACTTCAGGTTTCTGAATGTTTAATTCCTTGCAGATTTGATGGTGCAGTGGTAGTATTGTTGCCTCACAGCTATAGGTTTCTGGTTTGATTCTTGGTTGGGTGGCTTCTGTGTGGAGTCTGCATCTCCTCCATGTGTTTGTGTGGATTTGCTCTGGTGCCCTGCCATTTTACAAAGACGTGTCTGCAGTTTTAATCCCTGCTGAAAATTGGTTTTGTTCTGTCCGCAGTAAAATTGACAGGCATTTGAATTTCAGACTTCAGGTTTCTGAATGTTTAATTCCTTGCATAATTGATGGTGCGGTGGTAGTATTGTTGCCTCACAGCTATAGGTTTTCTGGTTTGATTCTTGGTTGGGGTGGCTTCTGTTTGGAGTCTGCATCTCCTGCCTGTGTTTGTGTGGATTTGCTCTGGTGCCTGCCATTTTACAAAGATGTGTCTGCAGTTTTAATCCCTGCGTCTCTGCTGAAAATTGTTTTTGTTTTGTCCATGAGTAAAATTGACAGGCATTTGAATTTCAGACTTCAGGTTTCTGAATGTTTAATTCCTTGTATAATTGATGGTGCAGTGATAGTATTGTTACCTCACAACTATAGGTTTTCTGGTTTGATTCTTGGTTGGGGTGGCTTCTGTCTGCATCTCCTCCTGTATTTGTGTGGATTTGCTCTGGTGCCCTGCCATTTTGCAAAGACGATGTCTGCAGTATTAATCCCTGCATCTCTGCTGAAAATTGTTTTTGTTCTGTCCGCAGTAAAATTGACAGGCATTTGAATTTCAGACTTCAGGTTTCTGAATGTTTGATTCCTTGCAGATTTGATGGTGCAGTGGTAGTATTGTTGCCTCACAGCTATAGGTTTTCTGGTTTGATTCTTGGTTGGGGTGGCTTCTGTGTGGAGTCTGCATCTCCTCCATGTGTTTGTGTGGATTTGCTCTGCTGCCCTGCCATTTTACAAAGACGTGTCTGCAGTTTTAATCCCTGCTGAAAATTGGTTTTGTTCTGTCCGCAGTAAAATTGACAGGCATTTGAATTTCAGACTTCAGGTTTCTGAATGTTTAATTCCTTGCATAATTGATGGTGCGGTGGTAGTATTGTTGCCTCACAGCTATAGGTTTTCTGGTTTGATTCTTGGTTGGGGTGGCTTCTGTTTGGAGTCTGCATCTCCTGCCTGTGTTTGTGTGGATTTGCTCTGATGCCCTGCCATTTTACAAAGACGTGTCTGCAGTATTAATCCCTGCGCCTCTGGTGAAAATTGTTTTGTTCTGTCCGCAGTAGAATTGACCGGCATTTGAATTTCAAACTTCATGTTCTTCAGAATACATAGTAGCACAACCTTTTTTCTAGCAATTTTCTAAGTTTATAAGATGAATATTTTAAATTTGTCCCTATTTTTGGGACTGTATTCCCATTATTGGCTTCGTCTCCAGGTTTTTGTGCTAAGGTTGACAGCTATGGCAAGAACTGAATTCACTGAATATGGACTGTAGAATTGTGCATATTTACTGATAAAGGTGCACTGTAGAATTGTGCATATTTACTGATAATGGTGGACTGTAGAATTGTGCATATTTACTAATAATGGTGGACTGTGGAATTGTGCATATTTACTAATAATGGTGGACTGTAGAATTGTGTATATTTACTAATAATGGTGGACTGTGAAGTCTGAGTAGACTTTTTATGATAAATGTTCTCAACTGGGCAGTTTTGCCATTATGGGTGCATATGTTTTGTTTCATTGCTTACTGGAAAAATGTTCAAAACAAATTTAAAACACCTCTAACAAGTGTACTGTATTGTACAAGGAATATAATTTTTAGTACAATGAGGAAGGTGTATCAAAGAGCACATGTATGTTTCATATGCAAGGGGCCTATGATTCGAAAACAGCCCAAAATTAATCTTTATCTGCCACTGGCAAAATGTATTTTCTTTGAATGTGGGTTTCAATGAATGTGAGTTTCAAGGGCAGAGAAGTTTTAATGCTAAGTTTTCATTGTGAGACTGCATTGCTTTGTTTAACAGATTACTTAATGTTTGTGCTGTAAAATACAAAATAAAACTTTCAAATGAAGTCCAATCATTGAAGTAAAGCAGTATGCACATTAGTGTTTATGGTAAATGGAGTGAAATAGCCAAGTAATGGTTAATTGGAATGGCTGCAGAGGCTCCAGTTCAACCATTATTTTGTCAGGGGAAGGGCAGCAAACTCAGACAGGCCCAGCTGAACTATACCTCCCAACTGTCCAGATTTTCAAAGAATGAATAGATTTTTGCTTCTTATTTTGGTTTGTTGTTCATAAAATTTGTAGTTTTAATTCCTAAATGATTTGCCAGAAGTCACTAAATAATAAGTTTCAGACTTCATAACCTTCATAAAAATGCATGTTAAAGTAAGAGCCGTTCTATCAACTGTCTCAATTTATACAAGAGCAATTTTTAGTACTGTTTATATGTGCCCCCAATATATTTGGCCTTGTTCAGATTTACTGCATTAACAGGTTGAGAGGTACATGCAAATAAATTGCTTTATAGAATTAGGCATAGCCAACCTCTCAACTGTCCCCAATTTTGGCTCAAAATGTTGCTCTTCCCCTAATAATCCCTCCAAAATAGCAATTTTGGAAGAAAACATGGAGGGTTTACAATTAAGAAATAACTGTAATAATCAAAGTTATAGATTACTTGAAATGCATGTAGATTCTTTTATTTTGTCAGCTGCTCAAGGTAGCAGTACTAATATTAAAGTGTCCTTCTTTGACAGGTAGAAGCTGTATTGTGTGTCTATTTTATATTTTTGCATCACATTTTGGTCCATTTTTCATAAAATTGTGTTTTGGCAAATTAGTGACAAATCACTAAAGACTGAAGTTAGAAAATGACAGACATTTGAGTTTCAGATTTTATACCCTTCAGAAAATTCATACTAATGCAAGACCTATTCTATTATCTTTCTAAGTTTATTAGAGCAATATTTAAAAATTGTCCTTCTTGTTGTGCCTTTGTCCCACTTCTGTGTATGGCTTTGTCCAGATTTCTTGCTCTTGAAGTTGAGAGGTATGACAAATGTGTCAGGGCCATCACAGTCAGCCAGAGAGAGATTTCAAATTGTGACATGCTTGTTGCACCCCACTCCCCCATGTAGTGACTCTGGATGTGTCCAAGCAAGGCAAGGAGTAGTTGTATCTACCTTGGATGGGGAGGACACACTGCATAAGTACTACAGTGGCTTTTCATCTGTCCTTGATTTTGCAGAATGGTCTGGTTTCTGTCATATTTTGTACTGTTGATTTATGCTTATTACTCAAAGTGCCTGTTGCTCTGTGTTTAAGTAGCAATGCTTTAATGACCATAAGGTAAGCTTGTCTGACATCGTAAGATGCAAGTAAGCTTTAATAAGCATACTGTTAAAGAATTGCCAACATTGAAAGCCTTTCTGTTGTTGCCATGCAGAGAATACTTGACTAGATAATGTATAAGCCTTGGGTATTAAAGGACAGGATTCCATTATTTTAAAAAGCTCATTACACTTGTTGGAGACTTCCAGTCATCTCTACAGGCTTTACCCGTAAACTAAACAGAATGCCAATCATGTGTGGTCCATAACCTGTACAGTAATCCTTTAAGCAATGTATCTTGAGCTTGTTTCTTGTTTGCTTTTCATTTTTTACTTTTATCATGTTTTCCCATGAAACGTTGTCAGGCAGCAGGTCTTTTTGGATAAGAAACATTTTTACAAGTGGGGCATCACATAGATTTCTACTTTCAGCATGTTGCTTGGTACTTTAATAAAGCTGAATATATTATAATTAGAACTGCAGTGCAAGGAGAAGTAGTTTGAGTTGAGTGCTTCTGGTTTTTCTTATACTTGATTTTGACTGGCATTCCAGTAATGTATTTAAAAGTAATTTATTTTTCATGCCTCACAACCTTTTGTTTCCATCTAGATATTAAGTAAGCTGTCATGCAGCCAATGCATTGAAATATTTTTATTCTTCTACACTTATTTTTGTCTTGATTGGACTTTCATAATGATGGTTTGCCACCCAGGGCAGCGTATTTAATTAAAGTTAGTTTTTTTGTGGTTTTGTGCATAGCTCCTCCCCTTTGTGGTTGACCACACCCCTTCCCTTTGACCCCGCCCATTCAGCGTCTCCTGCAGCCCCCCTGTGATTTGAAGTCACCAGCCGCCACTGCTGAAAAGTGTGGTATGAGTTATAGTCTGGTAGTGCAGGGGTGCTCTCTGGAGTCTTGAACCAGGTCTCAGTCACTGCACAGATATCGATGTTCTCCATTTTAAGGAGTGCCTCGAGTGAGTGCATTTTGAGATTTAGACTTCTAGCATTGAGTAGCATTACCCTCAGTTTTTGCTTGCCTGTTCCTGTTATGGTGGTGAATTTGTTATTTGAACCTTGCCTAAAAAAGGCACTATAGGGCAGCAGCAGTATCCGGAATCCCAGGGCCGACAGGTGCAGGCCATCTGTGGCAAAGCATCATGGTCTGTCGACCATGTTATCCCAAGCAGACAGATACTGGATCCCCTTAGAATGACATCAGAAATTTAGCCAATTGTTGAAGTCAATCATTTTGTCCTTGTACTGCGATATCATTCTGGGCGATGACAGAATGCTACTCAGGGCTAGGGTCATACCTGCCTGGGCTACAAGATCAGAGAGCTCTTCCATGTCTCTTTTCATGTAGTCAGGGAGGTACATCTCAGGTCATTCACAGCAACATGGACAATGACAGAGTCATATTTGTACTTGTTGTGGAGTGACCTGAGTGCGTGGGTTATGTGGCAGATCCTGGCACCTGACAGGCAACTGACAGTAACCTTCTCCTTGTTTAGCCTGGTGAGAGGGACATCAGTGTGCCTGACTATAGAGTCGCCTGACTAGTGTGTTGGGTACGTTGTTTTGCCTTATTGGCTGTGGTTGAGTGGCACACTGAGTCTGTGGGCTATGTGTCATTTGGGTTGTGTTTGGACATGGAGGTTGCTTGTGTTTCTGCTTTGGAGGTCTCTGTTGCTTAGACAGATTATTATTGAAACGCAAATGTTTTTGTGTTTCTATGTGTGGATTTTGGTGGTGTAGATTTAGTGAGACTATGTGATGAGTGTGGTGTGGTGCAAATGTTTACCTTCTCCTCATGACTGTCAAGTTCAGTCTTGGTTGGAGAGAGCTTTACCTCCAGTTTGGCTAGATAAGTGCATCTCTCATAGGTTGTAGTTTTGGGTGGTAGGAGGAGAGGGTTGTCTGTGTACATGAGGCAATTTCTACATTGCCTCAAGATGCCCAGATTCATCAGATAGACAGTAGAGAACACTGGGAGCTGACCCTTGGACATGCCTGAATAAAAAAACTATTTTCCTCTAGATAAGTGAGGAAAGTGAGTACAAGAGCTGTTTTTCTCTAAGCAGTGAGAAAAGTAAGTACAAAAACTGTTTTCCTCTAGGTAATGAGGAAGATTGAGTGCTATAGTAATTAGTAGCTTATTTAGTACTTACAAGTTCTGAACAAGTGCTGAGCATGAATAAGCAAATTTAAGTGCTAAAACTAAGAATCTGTATCTGGACTAGATGAGTTACAGGACAGAAACAAGTGCAGGCTTTCAAATCTGAAAGTTGAGAGAGATGGAAGAGATTGCCCAAACGGCCAATAACTACAATTTCTGGGCCAGAACCACTCCTTATGTGGTAGACAGGTTACCTAGTGCTTACCACTCCCACTGATAAGCTAGAAAGCTTCCCTCCAACACAGAAAGGCTTGGGGGGCTCAGAAGCTTACATACAGTCCTGGATACAGCAAATCTGTATCTGATACACTAGTTTCAGGAAAGGTAGGAAAGCGGCTTTTTCTTTTTTTTTTTTACAGAAAAGTAGCAAAAACAGTAGTACAAACAATTCACATGCAATGCAAGCTAGCACACTTGAGTATGTAGCAATATTAGACCAAACACAGTTTAAAAATGCAATTAAATTAAAAAGGACTAAAAGCAAGTGCAGAAAGAGTTTATTAGGTAGAATGTGGTAAAGAGATGGGACTGGGGGAGTGTCCCACATCAAATCTACAGTGGGGCGGGCAACTGCAAAAGCCACCAAATTTAAACTACAAACCAAAAATAGGGAGGGTCAGGGTGGATGGGACAAAACAGTTTCAACAGAGATCTAAGCAACAACTAACAGTACAAACTCTAAAACCAAAAAATATATACTCAGCTCTGTATATTTGCAGATCAGTCTCTCAGAACAGTGAGACAACAGTTTCAACAGAGATCTAAGCAACAATTAACAAACTTTATAACCAAAAAATATATACTCACCTCTGTATATTTGCAGATAGTCTGGAAGGCAGTATCTCAGAACACAGGTTCCAGCAATTAAAAAAAAATGTACAGTAGTTTTTCAATAGTTTTTTTCCACTGGACATACGAGGCCAATTGCATTGAAGTATGATGCTAAAGTGTGGCTTTTTGTTTTTGGGATGGGGCAACGTTTCCAAGTTTGTAGTATACTGCCTGTGGTAAGGATTACATTAAAAACATAACTTAGTAGTTTACAGATGTAGTATGACATATGTAAGAAACTGGGATGTAGTAATGAGTGCTTAACTGATTTGTGGGTGTTACTATTTTGTTATGTTTCTAGTACTTGTATAGAAGTGACATATTTAAAGTAGGAGGCATACCTCTCAACTGTCCAGATTTTTCAGAATGTCCATATTTTTGCATTATATTTTGGTTTATTCCTCATAAAATTGGTAGTTTTCTGATAAATCACTGGGATGATCTGAAGAAGGAAGTCACTAAATAATGACATACATTTGAGTTTCAGACTTCAGATCCTCCAGAAAATGTATGTTAACAAAAACCCTGCTACTCTAGCCAATTTCTAAGTTTATAAGTGTAATATTTATAAGCTCTCCCTATTTCTGGGCCTTTGCTCCCACCATTATGTCATGCTTTGCCCAGATTTTGTTGCAGTAAGAGGTTGACAGGTATGGTAGGAAGGTAAAGGTTCACAAATACTGAAGACTAAATTATAGGCAGAGATAAGGTGGCATGTGGTAATTCTATTAGGAAGCTTAGAAGATATGGAAATAAGGTTTTTAATGCCACTTAGAAAGCATCTGTGGAGGCTGATGTGTTTAACTGTACTGCATTACAGGTTATTTTAATTGTTTTTAGCATCTTCAAGAACTGCTTTGGAGCACTGAGACTGGATAATTATATCTGACATATGTGGCTTTAGCGGAATGGGTAACGATGAGTGCCTGTCGTGTTAGTTTGTCGTATGAAAGCCATAGGGTGAGACTGGAGTTAGATGGAAAAGGACAGCAATTTCTAATCCTAAGTGTTGAAGGAGACGGTAGCCAAGTCTGTTTGCAAATGTATTAAATGAGTTACATAAAGAAGACTGTGGGGGGAATAGAAAGTTTACTAGTGAAATTAATTTAGAAGGACATTGCTCAGTAATACATTACTGGGAAGCAGTTTATTTATTTATTAACTAGGTAACAAACTGGACCTTAGACTCTTTTTTGGCCATGATGCAGGCCAATGCAACATAAATGGGTATTTTAGTGTACTAATAAAACAACCCAATTTCTGTAGCTGAGAGGAAACTGGAGTAGCACAGACAGAAAAGACATGCAGGCTCTGGGAGGATATGGAAAGTTCAGGAAACAGTGACAGAGAAAAGAAATGAACCCTATATCATGTCACTACAAGACAAGGAACGTAACCCTTGAGCCGCTGTGCAAGTTATCAACTAGCAGCTAAAATGCTGATGTTAGGTGCGACTGACATGACTAACACGTGGGTGGAAGATTAATTGGAAGGGAAGGGGAGGGTGACTGTCTGAGGGTTTATTGATTAGTACAGATGTTGTAAAGACCTTGTTTGGAGCACGTGTAGTTTACAGTAGTGCTGACAGAATGCAGTTTTGGTAGTGTATTTGATAAGTGGGCAGAAAAGATTTGGTAAACCCTGTGGGAAACTGTATGATCATGTCATCAAGAATCCTTTCTCTACTATAATTATGAGCTTGGAGGTAATTTGTAGTAAATAAGAGGTTTAGATGACAATTCAGCAGTGAAGCCCCTCTAAAAATACTTACCTTTAATATGATTTTTCATGGTTCATCTCAACAAGTTGCATCTTAGTGATTTGTGATAACTACAGTAAGATTTGTGAGGCTTACAGTTAAACTGTATATTGGGAAAAAGTTTTGATGCAGAATGTGATAAAACAGGAATTCCCCCTGAATTTGTTGTCATTCACATTTTGTATGACATCATTGTCATCATAAATAATGTTATATGATGAAAAGATTGTTGGCAGATGTTGAAGAGACAGAATTATACCTTTTATATCTTCTAAAGGTACAGCCAGGCACACCCACTCTACTAAACTCAGTACATTTTTTCTCAGTTTTTCTAAAACACATTATGACCCATAGAGCCCAAAATATTTAGAACTGTCTAAATTAACTGCCAGCAATATACATCTGCAATTAGCACACCATAGATAACCATACTCCTCTTCAAAACAGCTCAAATGAACACAATGCATTAGCAATGCATGTGAAAAACAATGCTACACACTCCTTTCTGTTCAAAGTACTAGAAGTCAATTATGGCACTCAAAAGAAAGGAGATATTGTCAACAAAACTGAAAAAAATAGAAACAAAGTGGATCATCAATTTACGAGCAGATCGATTACCAGGTCTTAATCTTATAGTTCCACTAAGACCTATCTTAAGGGCTAGAAGACTAAAGATAGGTTAAAGAGAAATGTGCTTATTTTGCCAAGATTTAAAATATAAGCCTTATTAGAGATCTGAAAAAACATTTAGTATACATTTAAGAAAGCAAGACCTTCTTGTAGGTCATTAGCTTGTTAAATAGAATATAAAATGCAACTGGGTTCCTAATTTCTTTTACGATCTGATGAAGACTAATCGAAAGTGCTTATCATGTGTAAGAGGGATGCTGAACTTCATTTTATTTTTACCAGTCTTATTAGTTTAATAAATATACTTTGACCGTGGTGGTGGAAACAGATTTTACATTTTACTTAAACTTTATTTGCCTGCTCCACCTTTGGTAGAGAAGCGGTACTTCTCCTTTGAAATTAGAGTTGGGGAGGTAAGGAAGAAGGTGGCCATTTCAGAGGAAACAACACTGAGGATGGACACAAGAACAGAAGAGTTAGAACAGTTTGAAAGTGAGATTAAGACGAAATCAGAGCACCAAGGCCGTACTAGCCAAATGTGACGATTTGGAAAGCAGAAGCCAAAGAAAAAAATATCTGAATGAATGAGCTTGCAGAAATGACACAAGGCTAGGACCACTTTGCCTTCACAGAATGGTGGATTAAGGAAATAACAGTAAAATTTACATATCTGAACTGAAGTGTGGTTAAGTAATGGCTGATAAGCCAAAGCACCTAATACTAAAACTACACAGTTAAAGATATAAAGAATAGTCAGTATGGAGAGGAACACTGATAAAGGGTTTTGTGATGGACAGTATGCTCATTAAAACTTCTTACGATTTTACTCTAAACACATATATAAGGTGAAAGCAAATGGTGCCTAAGATGTGCAACAACAGAAAAGAAGAGGGAGCTGTGAAAAGTGGTTTATCCTGACTCCTTGAGAGTTATGTGGAAGGGGCTGATCTTTTGAGCTGTTTTGCTATGGAAGGTAATCCATATCTATAAGAAAATCATAGGAGGAAAACAAAAATGATGGTTACTTTGCAGATAGTGCAATGCATATCACTAAATATACCTGCAAAATCTGAGCAATAACTTGCAATAGGAGATGAATGTGCATTTTTTGAGGAGATGCAGATGAAACTGGAACAGTTTCAATCCCAGGGAAATAACTCACTGAGAACAGTATCCCAGTATATCTTCGCATATATGTCACTTATCGTAAAGGTGGTGCAGTGGTTAGCATTGTCACCTCACAGCAAGAGGTTCTCTGGTTAAACTCTCGGCTGGGGTGCCTTCTGTGCAGAGTCTACATGTCCTCCCTACATTCATAGGTTTCCTATGGGTGCTCCAGTTTCCTTCCACAGTCCAGAGACAAGCATCTGAGAGTTTCTCCCCAGGCCTCTGTCGAAAATAGGCTCTATCCCAGTCGGACTTTCCCAGTAAACAAATAATAAATAAAATTTATTGCATCATAGTTTCCATTGATAAAGTATACAAAGAAAGATATGTTTATGACTGAGTTTGAATTTGCTCTTATGGTGATGATGATATAACTTTTGTTAATTATAGAAAGTATGAGAAGCAGAAATAATTTAGGTTTACTGCATAGTTTCCGACCATAAATAATATTCCTGGCTGAATATCATGACTCACTACTGAAACTGAAATGGCAAGTGCTAAAAAGCCAAAAAAAAAAAACAAAAAATACTGAAAACCCAGAGAAGAATGAATCTCAAAAGTTGTTCTATTCCTTAAAACTTCTTTTGCACTAGGGCAAGCCCTGCAAACCTCCTAAACTTATATATATATATATATATATATATATATATATATATATATATATATATATATATATATATATATATATATCTACACACACCATTTCCGAGATCACCATACTTTGGAATAAATGTAATATTCAGTGAGGTGCATCTCAGTATTGATTTATATAAGTCCAATCTAGCCATTCAGTCTTGATGTTTGTTAGAAAAATCTACATGCTGCTTAGAAAATATATTTACATACTGCTTAGAAAGTATATTTACATACATTCTACCTAGAAAAATATATTTACAATGTGTGCTGCTTAGGAAGATGTGCATTTAATCATTCAAACATATATGAATTGTGTGATCAAATATATAGAAAAATGTGTGCTTTAGTTAGGAATAAATATACTTAAATCCATAAAAGTCAGGTAATGCATTTAATTCTGTCTTTGCTAAATAAACCTGCATATTATTGCTTGAAGCACAAGCTGCAGTGTAATCAGAAATTTGACCTTGGCAGCTTGCAGATGCAGTCTGGCTCATGTCTTTCAAGTAAAGATTATTTTGAAAAGTTAGAAAATAATAAATCCGTTTGCATGTATGTCCTCTTTCTTGTCTCCACCAGGAGAGTAGCGTTGTCTGGCCTATCTCTGATAGTGCGCAGCTGGAAGCAAGAAAGACAAAGAGAGACTTTAAGGAAGACATACATCTATTGTATTAGAACTAATCAGAGAACCTTGAATTGGCTACATCCTCAGGAGGTCATCGTGACTGACCAGCTGTCTGCAAGGCTGCAACATTCTCATGGGAAAAGGACTTTTTGAAAAACACAAAATCAGCAGTTTTTATGAATAACTATGATGTAAAGACCCTGTCACTAGCCACACCAGTGAGGTGGGCAAAACTGATAATGAAATGTATATAACCAATGTGTCTTGGTCAATAAAGCAGTCAAAATTCTATACAAACTTTGTGTATGGTTTTTTGCCTCCTAATGTACATTAGAGCTTTAAGATATCCTAGCTATCCTGCATTATTGTTTGTTATTAATTGACATTGTGTTTGAATAACTCAATGATTTTTACAGTCTGACTCTAACAAATTTATTTAACATCTTGGTCCTAATCGTGCCGGAATTCCCTTGGTAAGCTACAGGTCAGAATATATAGGTGGTATTGAAGTCTGCACAGAAGAAGGAAAGACCTCCGACTAAATTGTCGTGCCTAAAGAGGCTGTCCACTTATCTGATCTGTGGCCGAAAAGCGGAAAACTGGGTCCTAAAAAGCCTATCAAACATAAGCAGGAGGCTCGGGTAAGCAGAATTCCTCTCTTTGTTTTTGTTTTAGATCAGGGACCAGGTTACACTGTGCTATTGCTAAGGTTTGTGATAGCAGGGAGAGAGGTAGTCGAAGTATTGTATCTTGAGTCATAGATCAGGAAATAAAGCAAAACAAAGTAAACAGTCATTCTAGACACTACTGTGAATACGGGGAATAGAGATACCACGTGGTACAAGAGAAAGGGTTACGTAACAGTTCTGTTGTTGTTTTTTCTCTCTCTCTCTCTCTCTCTCTCTCTCTTCTTTTTTCTTTCAGAGACATGGGAAACGAATGCACTAAAGGGTCACGTGACCCGCCCCTAACAGAAGATGCAAAATATATGCAATTACAGAGAGCAGATAATGTGAGATATTTTGCAAAATGTGTTAACAACTATAAATTTGATAGTAAACTAGATAAACTTTCACTAGTTAAACTCCTTAAACAAGTTTTAATCTGATGCAGGGCGTCAGGCAAAAGAAAAACAGAAGCTTAAAAAATTCTGAAACATTTTTAGACAACAGATGTAAAGGATAAAAATGAAAATAAAATTTTAGATTTAGCATTGTTAAGCCTGGAGCTCTACCTAGCAAATACAAAACCAGAAGTAACACTTCTGGTGGAGGAAAGAAAGGTCAAATTCCTGTGTGACTCAGGAGCGTCACGGACTTTGATACACCCCTCCAAGTTACCAAAACATTCTAAATCACCTAATTATATATTAGTAAAAGCAGCAAATAGACAGCTATACAGGGAACCACTTTCCCATAATATAGCAATAACTGACCCTGTTTCAGGTATGACTCAGAAAAGTAAAATTGTAGTTTCTGCAAAATATCCAGTAAACTTACTGGGAAAAGACCTTGTGCAGATATTTGGCATAGCAGTAGTTCCTACCATACAGGGTATGGAAGCACAAAGACGAATGAATGCTCTTGTGGTGTGATCAGAGGGTGAAGCCTATTATTGGTACAGCCAGGACCTAGTTATGATTGGTCCAGGGCAGTAACCAAAGAACTGATAAACGTAGCCATCAGCAAGGTACCCTCCCTTGACACTGATCAGCAGCACTGGTTACATTGTACTCATACTACTGTAGCACACCAGGACCTAATAAAAAATATAAGTAAAAATCCTGCTGACAAATTAATATTACAAACTTTATGCTGGGATACTGAGGGAAACAGTGTAGTAAGCTGTTCATTACCTCAGGAGTTCATGAGATTGTATAAGTCCAATAGACTGCCACATGTCAGCTTGACAAAAAAACAAAAGTTTTAAATGGGCAGACTTAAAAAAAAAGGTAACAAAATGGGAAAACAGACTGATTTAAAAATGTCAGGACAAGGGATATGAAAACAAAACTGAATTGGTTGACACAGACACATACAGCTGTACACTTGCAATCTAGTAAGGACAGCTGATTAGCATTTTATTAAAAGAAAAGAAAAGGCCATGTGTAAAATTCCAACAACTCTGTGGTCAACAGGCAAGTCAAATGTAGGGCTTATTCAAGCAGCAGGACCAGTTACAATTACCCCAAAGTCAGCTTTTAGACCACAGAAAAACAATACATTTTGGGAAAGAATGCAAAAGTAGAAATTAAGCCTATAATAAGCAGCATTACTCAAAAAGGAGTACTGGTAGAATCTCCTGATTCACCATGTGATACACCCTATTTCCTGTTAAGAAAAAGCAAACGGGAATGGCAGATGGTACAAGATTTATAAGCTGTGAATAATGCAGTAATACCAAGAGCACCTACGGTGCCAGACCCACATACCTTATTAAATGATTTAAAGCCGCAACAGAAATATTTCACTGTGGTAGATATTAGCAATGCATTTTTCTCAATACCTATCCACCCTGACAGCCAGCATTGGTTTGCATTTACATTTCAGGGCAAAAGGTATACGTACCCGACTACCACAGGGATATAGTAAAGTCCAACGATATTCGCACAAGAGATGGCTAGCAACCTGGCAGGGTTTTCTCCACCAGGGCAGCCAAGTACTACTTTATGTAAATGACATCTTGCTAGCAGCACCCAGCAGCAGTGCAGGGTGAATACAGTAGCATTGTTAAAATTTTTAGTAATACAAGGACACAAAGTAAACAAGAGTAAGTTACAAACTTTGGGAAAAAACAGGTTAGATACCTGGAATATGTGATATTCAGTAAAGGTAAAATACTAAATAGTGGGAAAAGAAAAGGAAAAAAAAAAAAACAGCAATTTTACAAGCACCCAAACCAACAACTAAAAAGAAATAATGTCTTTCCTAGGTACAACTAATTTTTGTTGGAACTGGGTACCAAATTATTTTACAATGAAAAACAAAAGCAGAAATGGCTTTCTGCAGGTTAAAGCAGTTAATAGCTTCTTCATTAGTTTTAAGACTTCCAAGTTATCACAAACGTTTTTTTTAGACCATAGATTGTAAGCAATGGTACATGACATCAGTATTAAAGCAGCAACATGGGGATAAGCAATGCCCCATAGCTTACTATTCATTACAGTTAGACCCAGTGGTACAATCTTTGCCTCACTGTGTACAAGCAGTAGTTGCAGCAGCAATGGCAGTACAGGCTTCAGCCTCAATGGTGTTATTCCACCCTCTCACATTGAGAATGCCTCATGCAGTTGCAATAATTCTGCCACAAGAAAAAGTTGCATACCTTTCTCCTGCTAGACATCTTTCATGTATGACCATACTGCTGAGTCAACCTCATATAAACAGTTAGCTTTACCTAGACAAGATCTTACAAATATGCCCTTGGACAATGCTGAGGTGACATATTACGTGAATGGCTCATGCAGAAGGGGTCCTACAGGAAAAATCTGGTGGGGTATGCAGTAGTTACAGACACTAAAAATTTAAAAGCACAAACTTTGCCACACAACTTGTATGCTCAAGCAGCAGAACTGGTAATCTTGACAGAAGCATGTATTTTAGTAAAAGGCAAAAAGTAAACATATATACTGATAATCAGTATGCTTTTTCTACAGTGCATGTGTTTGCACAATAATAAAGAAAATAGAGGGATGATTACATCCAGTGAAAAACCTATTAATCATGCGCAATTTATTTTGGAGCTATTAAAATCTATTCAGTTGCCTACTAAAGTAGCTATTTGTAAATGTGTAGCTCATACAAAACAACAGGATAAGATTTCAAAAGGTAATGCACGAGCTAATGCAGCTGCAAAGCAAGCAGCCTCAGACTCAGGAACTTTATTTTTTTAATGAAAAATTACAGCCCTTTAAAATTTTACATTTAGACATGTTAAAAACAATGCAAATGCTTACTACAACAGCAAAAAAAAAAAAACAAAACTGGGTAAAACAAGGTGCAATTTAATATTACCGTCTAATTTATTTAAAAATGCAGCTTTGTTGAGCCATGGGCAGAGCCATGTCTCAACAGGGGGGATGGTACAGTTAGTAAATAAAATATTCCAAACATATGGATACATAAATTATACAATAAAATTTTGTGCAGCTTGTCATACTTGTAACAAAGCACCATGCACAAGGAGCATTTAAAAACAAGCAAGGGAGTTTCCCTACACCACCATATCCATTCCATACTATTTGTATGGACTTCATAGAGTTGAATAAATGTGAAGGGAAAAATACTGTTTAGTGATCATAGATATGTTTTCAAAATGGGTAGAAGCTTTTCCTTAAGGAATCACTGTGCTTACCACCCACAGTCAGCAGGACTGGTGGAGAGGTACAATGGGATTTTAAAAAAACAAGTTAAGAAAGTTGATGAGTAAGACTCAGAAGAATTGGATTTGCTGTTTACCTCTAGCATTGCTGAGCATGAAAACAGTAACAAATGTAAAGGATTTGATCTCCTTTAAAGTAGTATTTAAAAAGGCATATTATGTGCCTCAGTAAAAAGCTCTCATGCCTGCAGGGCTGGAGGCTGACAGTTCACTAGCTAATTAAATAAAGAAACTGTTATAAATAAGACTGTTTTGCAGTTGAACTCTTTTTCAGATAAACAAGAAACAAAACCAGAAGCCGTGCTGACCCCGGGGTCCTGGATTTGGCTGAAAGTCATAAAAAAAAAGAACTGGGCGAGTCCAAGGTGGAAAGGTCCGTACCAGGCACTGTTGGCAACACCCACTGCAGTAAAAATTGCTGAGAAATCATCTTGGGTTCATTTAACCCATTGCAAACCTGTTAAAAAATTTAGTTTGGACATACCACAGGATCAGAATGGCCAGAGGCAGAATGAATAAAAATGTGAAACAACCCCAGAGACACTGGTTCACTGGCCTACTGATCATACACTTAATAACTATGTTTGTAGTAACCTTTTTGTTGTTATGGTTTTTCTTGCATATAACTACAGAAGTGAAATTAATAAAACGTGATGAAGGACTGGCTACAGACTGGCACCCAAACTTTAACACATACCTGGCTATGAAACGAGTTTATGTAGAGACTATGAACGTTTCAAATTGCTGGGTCTGTACTGCAATACCACAGCATATGGAGGACTTTAATGTCTGCTGTCCCTTGGGAATAAATGAAACTTGGGAAAACCTGTTATTTGACACAGGCACTGTGAGATCACAGGACAAAATTGCTTTATTTTTACCTGTTCACACAAAAAGAAATTGTATGAGCAATACCTCCAGGTGGGCTGGAGTAATGGTAATATAACAATGTCTTATAAATGTTACATTAAAGTCAAAAGTGGGGTACTGTTTGTAATACAAACCATGATTCATATCTGAGTTCAATGAAAACTACATTAAATGCAGTATGTGACAATCTAGTCTTAACTAAGCAATTGTCTATTAGGAATAGGAAAATGTTTCATGCAGGGATAACACGTATCAGTACCAAAGTAATGATTTTATTTGTGGGAAAAAGGCATATAAATGGTTACCTGAGAATTGGTCCGCAGTTGTTTTTGGGTTATCTGGTTTCAGCAATAAGACATACTGCAGAATTACCTTTGGGTAAAATATGAAACGTAAGGGAAACAGTTCGAGAATCTGTAGGTCCAGTGAAAAAAAAACCCTGTGAATCCAGTTGGTAAAATCGAAGCTGGTTAAAAGGCCATAATTCAGTGAAAGACAAAAGTAAATTGACTCATATGAACCTGGGCAACAGTGTTATATCCAGGGCAGGAATGCCACCAGCCTATGGAGCAGTCAAATCGATCGGGGAGCTGAAAAAGCTGTCAAAAAGTCATGAACAATGCAACTTTTTCCACCCTAGAATTGGTGACTAATAAACTGAATGCAATAAAAACTGTTGTGCTACAAAATCGAATGGCTCTTTACTTCACCCTAGCGGCAAGAGGTGGTACACGAAGAAGAATGCTGTGCGTACATTCCAGACAACCAACATGAAATCAATGACCACCTAGAGGTAATTCAGCAAGTATCAGCAATGACTAAACCAGGCCCAAACCCACTGACGGACTTTTTCCAGAATCTGTTTGGGGGGGGTGGGGTTCCATCCTATTAAACATTTAATTGCTATTTGTGTGGGTATACTCCTAATAGGAACATGTGTTTACTGTGAAATTCCCTGCATGAAAAGATTAATAAAATTTTGTTGATATATTTGCTACTGAAACTTTTACCAAAGTGTTGAAATTAAAAGATTAATTTCAAATGATGCTTTTTCTGAAATATAAAACCAATGACTTACTTAGCTGAAAGCCCTTGAAAGGAAAAGGCTGAGGAATGAAATAATATTGTTTATGTTTTAAACAGAATAAAATGCATTAAAAGGAGGGAGAATGTTAGAAAAATCTACATGCTGCTTAGAAAATATATTTACATACTGCTTAGAAAGTATATTTACATACATTCTACCTAGAAAAATATATTTACAATGTGTGCTGCTTAGGAAGATGTGCATTTAATCATTCAAACATATATGAATTGTGTGATCAAATATATAGAAAAATGTGTGCTTTAGTTAGGAATAAATATACTTAAATCCATAAAAGTCAGGTAATGCATTTAATTCTGTCTTTGCTAAATAAACCTGCATATTATTGCTTGAAGCACAAGCTGCAGTGTAATCAGAAATTTGACCTTGGCAGCTTGCAGATGCAGTCTGGCTCATGTCTTTCAAGTAAAGATTATTTTGAAAAGTTAGAAAATAATAAATCCGTTTGCATGTATGTCCTCTTTCTTGTCTCCACCAGGAGAGTAGCCTTGTGCGCACTATCTCTGATAGTGCGCAGCTGGAAGCAAGAAAGACAAAGAGAGACTTTAAGGAAGACATACATCTATTGTATTAGAACTAATCAGAGAACCTTGAATTGGCTACATCCTCAGGAGGTCATCGTGACTGACCAGCTGTCTGCAAGGCTGCAACATTCTCATGGGAAAAAGGACTTTTTGAAAAACACAAAATCAGCAGTTTTTATGAATAACTATGATGTAAAGACCCTGTCACTAGCCACACCAGTGAGGTGGGCAAAACTGATAATGAAATGTATATAACCAATGTGTCTTGGTCAATAAAGCAGTCAAAATTCTATACAAACTTTGTGTATGGTTTTTTGCCTCCTAATGTACATTAGAGCTTTAAGATATCCTAGCTATCCTGCATTATTGTTTGTTATTAATTGACATTGTGTTTGAATAACTCAATGATTTTTACAGTCTGACTCTAACAAATTTATTTAACAATGTTTTAGGACTTACTCTAGCTGGTCCAAACATTTCATATGGTTACTGCATATCATACTATTTGTAATCTTCTTCTTCCAGCTTTTCCCAGTTAGGGGTCACCACAGCAAATCACTGTCTGCTCATGATTGGTAGTGGAGTTTTACTGTGTCGAGTTGCCAGCCCGGCACCCAACTTTCCACAGAAGGCACGCACACGCACTCAAGCCTAGGGCCAATTTAAAGTGTCCAATCCACCTACAGCATGTCTTTAGGATGTGGGAGGAAACCAGAGTACCCAGAGGAAATTCATGTGACCACAGGGAGGACATGCAGACTCTTCACAGAAGGCACCCCACCCGAGGATCGAACCGGAGAACCTCTTGCTGTGAGGCAGCAATGCTAACCGCTGCATCACCGTGGCTGCCCATATCATACTATTTGTAATGAGCTATTTTAATTAATATAGTCATTTAATATTTGGGCATACAAATTTGATGTTGTGTAGTTTACCCAGTCAACATCAGGATAGTTAAAATCCCACATAAGAATTGTGTTTTAACTGATTTTACATCATGGAGTTAAGTCAGGGAAGACTCATGCTCTGTAGAGGATATAGATGGTCTACTGTAGATTTTTAAGATATTATTTCCAGTACCTCTAATATTAATTATTGTACAAACAATTTCTAGTCCTGATTTCATTTACTGGCTGTTTGCTTTTAGACGTTGTCTGACAAAGATCAAGGCACCATCACCTATACTATAATTTCTACAATAATAAAAGGAATTACACCATGAAATCTATTGCATTCATTTTGGACTTTTAAACCACATTTCAGTAATGCAGAGATATTAACATCTTCCAAGTAAAAAATGTTTCGAAATCATCCATTTTGTCAAGGTTATAGGTTCATAGGTAGGTACTAGGGTATCTGCCTGAAGGCATTTATAAGTCTAGCCAGAATGTGTTGGCTTTTGCCACCCCTTAGATTAGTTCCCTGTGCCTCCGTCCAGCACAGCCACTGAAGTGATCCAGGGGTAAACTTTCTGTTTCCATCCACTTGTCAAGGTTTCTCTTGAAGAGTGTTAATGAGGAGCTCTGCCTAATGTAGATTGGAATCTTGTTCCAAAGCATGGGAAGTCTCTGGGACAGGAATCTATCCCTCCAGCATATCCTATTTATTGTTGTGGTGAGGTTTAGACCCCTAGAGTGTGTGGCTCGAAGGGATATGGTTCTGACATATAACAAAGCAACCTTCACCTCTGTTTTTTCTCTTCTGTATTTTCATTTTGTTTTGTCTTGGAATTTGAAGAATTCTAAAAAATACATTTTGGAGATGGAAAAATTCTTGTTCAGGACTTGTATAAGGTGACAGGAAAACCTCATCAGAGGCAAAGTATTTTGGCTGGTTGTGTGCTTCTCTCCAGACTTGTAAGAACTGAATTCCATGCCCTTAGCCAATGACTGGATGTCAATACTTGTCATGATATCCAGATGCTTTGAGATGGGATGGTAGCTTGCTAAGATGTCTGCTAATTCATATCTTGTTGAATATTCAAGAGTGAGACCCTTCTAAAATTGTTCACTCCAGCATAAACAATAATCATGCCATAACTACTTTAACCCTTTTTACCAAAGTCCAGATGTCTCTAATTTCTGTCCTAGAGAATCATGATGCTGTCATGTGCTCCTTACAATGTCCAGTGAGGGATGTGCCAATTTTCCACATAATGGAGTCAGATGACTGGAGGATAAGCATACATATGCCAATGTTCAAGAACAAAGGGGGCATCCACAACTCTGGGCAATAGAAAGGAATCAAACTCCTATCACACTGCATGAAAGTTCTAGAGAGGGTGACTGATAATGTAAGAAGGGGGATGAGCAGTTCGGATTCAGATCAGGACACAGCACAACTGACCTGATGTTTGCAGTAAGATAAATAGTTGAGAAGCAGTTAGAAATGAGGAAAGCCCAAATGAGCTTTCCTAGACTTGGAAAAGCATATGACAAGGTAGCAAGAAAACTGATCTAGGCAGTACTGCAGTGGTCCGTAGTCCCAAAACCATTGGTAGAATTAGTGCAGGTTATGTACAAGGACCCAATGACTCAAGTATGAACAGTGTTCAAGCTCACAGAGGGGTATCCAGTGGGGGTGAGTGTATACCAAGGTTCATCTCAGAGTCCACTCCTGTTCATACTGGTGATGGACTATATTAGAAAACAGGTTGGATGGGACAGATCAACAAAGTTGCTGTATGCAGATGATGTGGCATTACAGGCAGATTTTGAGCAAGAACTCAAGCAATGTACAAAAAAATGGAATGCAAAACTGAAGGCACATGGGATGAAACTAAGCAGAGATAAGACAGTGGTAATGGCAGCAAACTGGAGAGATCAGAATAAGCTGAGAATTGAGACAGAAGAAAAGACAGTGGAACAGGTAAACAGCTTCAAGTATCTGGGAGGGGTGGTTGAGAAGAAGGAAAGTCTGAATGAAGAGTTCAAAGCTCTTGGCCACATCTACTAGAGACAATCATAAGGCCTTCTTCACATATGTCTTCAATCTCAAAGGAAGCGCCCAGATCTGTTCAGAACTACCGGTCAAGGACACCACATACACAAATGCTGTTGATATAGCCAACCTATTGGCTGACAGGATTCAGTGAACACCTTGCCCCTCCATCTTCCATCAGGACATCCCCAGTACCTGCCCCCTTAGATCTAGAAAACAGGTCATCACAGCTCTCTCAAAGGCAAAAATACAGCCTCCATGGGACCCAATAACATCCCAGACTGCATCCTACATGAACTCATGCATGAACTTGCAGCACCATTAGGCACACTATTCATCCAAAGCCTGAGTACTGACTTTGTCCCAGCTGAGTGGAGGACAGCCACTGTCATCCCTTTACACAAAGGTGGAGCATCCACTGATTCAGGAAATTATAGACCCATCAGCCTAACTAGCCTGATCTGCAAGGCCATGGAACGGATTATCATGGACCTCATTAACAGGAACATTGGCAACCTCCAAACACTTGACCCCACACAGTTTGGCTTTGTCAAGGGGAGGTCATGTCTGTGAAATCTACTTTGAGACAGTCACCAAAGCCATGGATGAAGGGAAGATGGTGCACACTGCCTACTTTGACCTGACCAAAGCCTTCAACACTATTCCCCACATAGGCATAATAGATACACTCTCTCAATTAGGCATCAATCCATATGTTATCAGATGGGTAGCAAACTGGCTCACTGATAGAGCTCACCTAATCAAAATAGGGAAGCCATCTAAAGTAGTAGACCCATAATGAATGGTGTGCCCTAGGGATTGGTCTTGGGGCCTCTGTTATTCGGAATATACTGCTTTGAGGTGCAGGCCAAAACCAGTGGGCTATGGCTGAATAAGTTTGCAGATGACTGCATGCTGGGTGCAGTCATCAATTCCCAAAGTGATGTGAACATTCTCCAAGAGGGTCTCATCCAAACAAATGACTGGTGATGGAAACATGGCCTCAAGCTGAATGCCAAAAAATGCATCATCATCCCCTTTGTGGAGAATGATATCTCCACATATTATCACATTAACAATAATGTCCTAAACATGCAATCAGCCATGAGGGATTTGAGCACCCAGGTTGACAGCAACCTGACTTTTGACCACCGTGTTGCTTCTGTTGTATGGAAAGCTTTCTACATGGCCCACCTCATAAGTAAGGGTATCTCATCCGGGGACAAGTAGGTCATAACATCCCTGTATTCTTCCCTCAATCTCCATTCATGTAACCTGCACACGTGACTTCAACCTGGTCTGTGACATCCCTAGGACTTGTTGGCGGGACAGATTTGTGTCCCAGAGACTCCTCCCATCTGTGGAATAGACTCCTCATTATCCCTTTTCAAGCACAATCTGGATAACTGGATGGGTAACAGAAACTACACCCCTGGGATTCTACCTGTGTCCCTGCTGGACAGGGGCTTTGGATGCTGACATGTCTAAACATGAGCTTAACTCTTGGCTAGGCTTATAAGAACTTCAGGGCCAATAGCATAATAACTTCCTATGATCCTATGAAGCTAGAATCAGAGGGTCTGCAGTCAACTAGCACAGAGTGTTAGGACTAGTCTATGATACAAAAATGCCAAAGAAGCTGAAAAGTAAGATGTACAAGACAATGGAGCGACCAGTACTACTGTATGGTACAAAGACCTGGACAGTAAAGGCAGAGCAGGTGAAGAAGCTAGAGGTGATGGAAATGAAGTGCCTGAGAAGAGTGGTAGGATGCACTCTGTGGGACAGGTGAAGAAATGAGGACATAAGAGCAGAAGCCAAAGTAGCACCAATTGCAAAAAAGAACAAAGAGAACAGATTACGGTCATTCAGACACATGTGCAGAAAAGCAGAAGATAATCTGGATGGATTGTGTTGATTGGCTGGTGGAGGTTGGATGATCTAGGGGTTGGAGTAAGCACTCATTGGTTCTTATGATCTTTTTTTAAAAAAGTTGTTTAAGGTTGTATCTTCTGGTATTTAAGCCCTAATTTTGAGAGGTTTTCTGTCTATACACACTGAGCTGAGTGGAGGAGGGGCATTGACTACAACTCTAATCTGAGATATATAACAATAAGTATCCTTTTTTTTTGCTTATTTTTCTAGTTATTGCTTCTAGCAATTTATGTATAGCACTTTTTATTGCCTGCTGCATACTTTTTACTGTATTTTATTGCTATTAACTAATCTGCATGGTTAAACTAAAATTGTCTGCCTTACGGGGCCTGATAAATAAGGTTTCTACTGTCACACTGTTTGTAAAGCTTTTTAGCTAGTTTCACTGTGTGAAAGGTATTAATGGGAAATTTTCCCCACTTGTTAAGCACCTGTTTGTTTGTTCTGATTTCCTGCCAAGGAGTGTATCGTATAACTGACTTGTTTGCAGTTAAAATCATTCTGTAGAGTCTCCTTGCTCCTTTATTTGTTTAAAAACTTTCATTTTGTGGTTCACTGCTGTTCTTCTGCTGTGATAAACATTTCTGTAGTGTTTACTGTCTAAAAGAGTGTAGTAGCTGTAGTATTGTTTCCCACCCTCTCTCCCTGTTGGTGTCTTGCTGTTATACTTGGTGGCTTTGTAGTTGTCCGCCCCTACTGTAAATTTGAACTGGGACACTCCTCCCAGTCTAGGGTCATTACCTCATTCTACCTAATACAGAAAGAACATTTGAGAAGGCCAACCCACTTAGTTTCCTAACCTTGAATTATCTTCTGCTTCTCCTCTCTCTCTTTCCTTTACAAAAAAAAAAGACTTTGCTAGAATCTCTGTGTTCTGCTTAACTGTAACAAAAAATTATGCTTGTTTCATGCCTTTCCTGTAACTAGTCTAGTCCAGCTACAGATTTTCTATATCCAGGACTGCTTGTAAGGTTCTGAGCCCCCCAAGCCTGTCTGTGTTGGAGGGAAGCCTACTAGCTTATCAGTGGGAGTGGTAAGCACTAGGTAACCTATCTAACACATAAGGAGTTGTTTCTGGCCCAGAAATTGTAGTTATTGGCCGTTTGAGGAGTTTTTCCATCTCTCTCAACTTCCTGATTTAAAAGCCCCACATTTGCACTTGTCCCACCCCCTTTCTGTAACTAGTCTAGTCCAGATACAGATTTGCTGTATCTAGGACTGTTTATAAGCTCCTGAGCCACCCCCAAGCCTTTCTGTGTTGGAGGGAAGCCTTCTAGCTTATCAGTGGGAGTGGTAAGCACTAGGTAACCTATCTACCATATAAGGAGTGGTTCTGGCCCAGAAACTGTAGTTATTGGCCGTTTGGGCAGTTTTTCCATCTCTCTCAACTTTCTGATTTAAAAGCCCCCATTTGCACTTGTTTCTTTCCTGTAGCTAGTCTAGTTCAGATACAGATTCTTAGTTTTAGCACTTGAATTTGCATATTCATGCTCAGCACTTGTTCAGAAGTTGTAAGCACTAAATAAGCTACAAATTACTACAGCACTCAACCTTCCTCATTACCTAGAGGAAAACAGTTTTTGTACTTACTTTCCTCACTTGTTTAGAGAAAACCAGCTCTTGTACTCACTTTCCTCACTTGTCTAGAGGAAAAGAGTTTTTTTATTCAGGCATATCCAAGGGTCAGCTCCCAGTGTTCTCTCCTGTCTATCTGATGAATCTGGGCATCTTGGGGCAATGAGGCAATTGTGTCATGTGCACACACAACCTTCTCTTCCTACCACCCAATACTACAACCTGTGAGAGATGCACTTATCTAGCCAAACTGGAGGTAAAGCTCTCTCCAACCAAGACTGAACTTGACAGTCAAAAGAAGGTAAATACTTGCACCACACTCATCACATAGTCCCACTAAACCTATACTACCAAAATCCACACAAAGAAACACAAAAACATTAACTGAGGCTCTCAATAATAATCTGCTCAAGCAACAGAGACCTTCAAAGCAGAAACGCAAGCAACCTCCACCCCCAACACAACTCAAATGACACATTGCCCACAGACTCAGTGTGCCACTCAACCACAGCCCATAAGGCAAAACAATGTACCCAACAAACTATTCATAGGTGACTCTATAGTCAGGCACACTGATGTCCCACTCACCAGGCTAAACAAGGAGAAGGTTACTGTCAGCTGCCTGTCAGGTGCCAGGATCTGCCACATAACCCATGTACTCAGGTCACTCCACAACAAGTACAAATATGACTTTGTCATTGTCCATGTTGGTGTGAATAACCTGAGATGTACCTCCCTGGACTTCATGAAAAGAGACATGGAAGAGCTCTCTGATCTTGTAGCCCAGGGAGGTATGACCCTAGCCCTGAGTAGCATCCTGCCATCGCCCAGAATGATACCGCATTACAAGGACAAAATGACTGACTTCAACAACTGGCTAAGCTTCTGGTGTCATTCTAAGAGGATCTAGTATCTGTCTGCCTGGGACGACATGGTCGACAGACCATGATGCTTTGCCAGAGATGGCCTGCACCTGTCAGCCCTCGGATTCTGAATATAGGCTAAGGCTCTTGCCGCCCCTATAGTGCCTTTTTTAGGCAAGGTTCAAATGACAAATTCACCACCATAAGAGAAACAGGCATGCAAAAACTGAGGGTAATGCTACTTAATGCTAGAAGTCTAAATCTCAAAATGCATTCCCTTGAGGCACTCCTTAAAATGGATAACACTGATATCTGTGCAGTGACTGAGACCTGGTTCAAGACTCCAGAGAGCACCCCTGCAGTACTAGGCTATAACACATACCACACTTTTCTGCCATCTAACCTGGACTGGAACACCAAACATGTAGGTGTGTCCATATTCATTAAGGATATTCACACCTCCAGGCTAGTTTCCCAGCATAATGCATCCAAGGTTATCCAAGTGCAACTAACTCTTGGCAAAACTGCAGTCCAAATTGTAGCTTGCTACAGATCCCCCACCATGCCCTAGTATTCTCACTCCTCTTTTCTTGATATACTGGAAAATATTAGGGTTTAACCAAATACCCTACTAATGGGCGATTTCAACTTAACACTGAATGTGTGATAAGAGACCTTGGGACCCAGGTGGACAGTAGTCTCTCCTTTGATAATCACATCGCCACAGTAGTCAGGAAATCCTTTTACATGGCACACCTCATCAGAAAAGGGTTCTTATCCAGGAAAAAAGAGGTCATTGTTCCCCTCTACTCGACACTCATTAGACCCATTATAGAGTACAATGCCCCTTTTGGAATGTACCTCACAAGACATCTGCAGCAGCTGGAAAGGCCACAGAAGTAACTCACAAAGAGGATTACTGGCCTCAGATGCCCTGTACTGACTGTCTCAAAAAACTCCAGCTTTACTCCTTAGCATATCACCTAACTTATAAAGCTACGTCAAACCCAGAGCTATTGGATATGCTACACCTACAAAAACCCAATCCCTCCGTGCTACACGCTCTAGGGACCTAAACCTTGTCACCACAATAAGCAGGACATACTGGAAGGATAGATTCCTGTCCCAGAGACTTCCCATACTCTGAAACAAGCTACCCATCTATGTCAAACAAAGTTCCTCATTAGCACTCTTCAAGAAAAATCTTGATGAGTGGATGAGAAATAGAAAATACACCCCAGGGATCACTTCCGTGGCTCTACTTGACAGGGCACAGGAAAATAACTTTCTTGGGTGGCATAAGCCAGGGAACCTTGTTGGCTAGGCTCATTTAGGCCCTTGGGCCAATAGTCTAGTATCTACCTATGAACCTATAAGAAGTGAGGACATCCAGCAAAGAGGTGGATAGTTTGTGTGAAAGAAGATCTGCGACAGACAGGCATGAGTGTCGAAGAAGGCAGGAGTGTGGCATTGAATCAAGAGAGATGGTGACTGTTAGATTTTATGAATATAAGTCTGAAATTAATTATCTTGTAAATATGCTGAAAGAAAAGGCTTGCTTAAATGCAGAAACAGAGTTTAGTAATATGTGATCAGCAGTCATACTAAATGACCATGGCTTGGAAAAGGAATCTGCTGAATGGACATTTTTCCCTTACAGACTCAGAAACAGGATGTATGCAAGAACAAAAATGCAAAATCTGCTTTTAAAGAACACTGACATGCTTTTCTGCATATATAAAAGATGGACACAATATGTTTCCTAAAATAACAGGATGGACACAATATGTTTCCTAAAACAACAGGATATGTTTATGACACTGTGACAATGTGTTTTCTCAAAAATATGTTTTTCTGCATGGAAAAACAGGATATGACACAAGAACAGATATTTTTATACAAAGATCCAAATAAAATACAGGATGTTCACACTGTCAGAAAAGCTGGTCTCTTACAAGACATTGTTAAACAAGGAAGCTTAGTATTGTTTCTACAGGATAAGCAATTCTCCAAAATAGAATACAGAACAATGTGTTTCCTCAAAAATATGTTTATGCATGACTAAAAAGTGTATATAAAGAGCTGTATAAATCCAGCTATGTTAGAGGTATGGCAGGGACACAAGTCCTAAGGTAAATGTTATATCTCTCACATCATCTGTACTATATGAGAAGTAAAGTTGGAACAGTACTTTTAAGCTGCAACATTTGTCCAGTTTGATTTATTATAAAAGTTATTGGTTACTGCTCTTAAAGACAAGTGCTGCAAAGTATATTCTCTCATCAGTGTATATTCTGCAAGTTTCTGTATGCAACAGACTGTGAATGCAAATATAACCAGACTTTGAATTTTAGTAGAATCCAGCCAGCAAGACTGAGTGTCTTAAGAACACTTCAGGTCCATCCCACAGCAAGAAGCAGCAAGCAGTAAGCAGAGAGAGCTCAAAATATTTTTTCAATGGCGAGACAGCTGATTGACTAGCTCCATATAATTTTTTCAATGGCAAGCTAGCCTGCATTTGAACCTACAATCTGCATTCAAACACAGGAGGAGTGATGGTAAGCCCTGCAGAGGGTCACTTCAGTCAAATTGCAGTAACTAACATTTGTACATATGTGTAAATCCTAAACAGAAGTATTCCAGTTTATGCAGCTTGCAGTAGTAAAGTTTTTTAGACGTCTACAATCCGGAGTGAGACTAGTTCAAGAAATTCGCAGTGCCATAAATTCTTCAAGAAAAGGGGGTATCCACTAGCCCAATAGTTCACTGCCTGTTGTGCTTTCCCAGCTTCTCAAGTGACTTTGAAAAATTTCCAGCCATCTGCAACAACAGCCTGATCACCTGTTTTCTTGCTCACTGGTAAGACTTTTTTCTACGTCACATTTTTTAGTATGGTTGCTATTTGACAGTTTGGATATTAAACAGTCTTGGATATTAGATTAGACAGTATGGATATTATTTATAATTCATGAAGGAGTAAACCAAACTTTAGTAAATTGCTATGTTGGTATACACAGCACATTAGTAAATGTAAAACCTTATTAGGGCAGGTTGATAGTGAGGCATTATGCAAATGTATTACAATGTTTGGCTGGTATCTCAAAGAAAACCATGTGAAAAATGACAAATGTTTATTGTGTGCTTCAACAAAAACTGCATTTTGTGTATTATGCCATAAAATAATATTGCATCATATTGCTAAAAAAATAGACTGCAAAGACAGATCTGAAGAATTAACTAAGGGTAAAGTGTTTCCATTACATTCTGATGTTGAACAGTTATGTCCTGTCACCACATGTGAGTCAAATCAGTTACTGATAGAACCCCTAGTACATTTTGTTACAAAGAAATGTAATAAACTTCTAAAAGACAGACACAATGAGTTCAGGAAGCTTAGACAAGTTATACATACATCTTTTCAAAAGTGCATAGGAGTTTCAAATTCAGCAGAACAGCTTACTAAAGAATGTCAGAAAGACCATGCAACATCACAAGAAATTCAACAGAAGTTGCAGGATAAAGGAAATAAATTAGCTGAACTGACAGAGACTGGGAACTTCCTGCATACACAGCTAATCTGTGCAAAAGAAATATATTTTATAATATGTTTATGTTTTGAAAATGGTTAAACATACATGGTAGGATGGTAGGATCTGATGTCTGGACAAATCATTCTTAAATGTTTTACTTTCATTCAGTTAAAGCAAGACATCTATCAGTACTACAGTAAAGTAAAGCATATGAATGCCATTCATTAGCATAGTCAAAAGGTAAACAAAATTGTTCTAGTGTATAAAATTAAATAAAAATAGATGAGTAAAAATTTAAAGTCACAAGACTGGCATACTTGTATAAAGATATACATATACAAGACAGACATGCATGTGTGTTCTTTTTATCTAGAGTACATCTGTTACAATACACAAGAATAACAGGCAGACAACAGCAAATATAATAATATAAATATAAATGTGTTGGTTAAACTAATATCTATTTTGTTTTTTTTACAATTTGTTTATAATTATATAGTAACACCAAACAGTTAAAGTTCTGAATTTTAAAAAGAAAATCACAGATGGTATCAGTCAAACAGTTTTTGTAAAATTAATGGCAAGACAGTTAAATAGTTAAATAAATAAAAAAAAAATACTGAAATCCATGTAAGGTAATTGTAAAATGATGTCTATTTATGTTGTATAAATGCATAGTTATGCAAATCACAATCACATTAAAGGAAAAATGCTAAAAGAATTAATTATAGTTTATAGAGTATAAAATGTGAGCTCAGACTTTCCTAGACTGAATGGATAGTTACAGGAAATGCTGGAAAGATAAGATAAACAACAAGACTGATTGCCAGACAAGTAGCTTGAGTTTTTCTAAAGCATCATTGTTATTAAAACATAATTGTTAAAATGTTTACAGGCAACACTATTTGGTAATTGTAATAAAATGCCACAATTATGCATAGATGTCACTTATAATCTGTTTGCAAGTAAATGTTAAAAGGACAAAAAAACCTCAGTTGCATCAAGTACGGCCAGCAAATGGGCTATAGTATATATACAGTTCAAATCAATTGTGCAGGAGGGTGTAAATACCTACTAGAGGTAATATACAGTGAAAGCTTTATTTAGTAACCTAATAAAATAAATGTATAACCAAAGTGTTGGGCTGACATACATTCTATTTTCACAGCATAGAGCAGGTAAACAGTGCTGAAGTACTACAGGGGAGGGGCACTTTCTCAGTTTTACACTGACTGTACAAGCAGTACTGCACAAGGGTCTGAAATAAAGCTACAGAAAAAATAAACAACAAGGGTCTGAAATAAAGCTATAGAAAAAATAAACAAGGGTCTGAAATAAAGCTACAGAAAAAATAACCAACAAGGGTCTGAAATAAAGCTACAGGAAAAATAAACAACAAGGGTCTGAAATAAAGCTACAGAAAAAATAAACAAGGGTCTAAAATAAAGCTACAGGAAAAAATATCTCATTCCTTCTTGACAATACTCTTTTATGAGAGGAAAAAACAGGTATTAGTGTATTAGAAATACTGGTAAACTGGATTAAACCTGACAGGATAAGATATTTTACAAGTTGTTAATAGCTATCATAATGGTTAAACAAGAGATGATTTAAAATTGCTTTATTAAAGCTATACAAGAGAGAATAAAGATATGCAAAATGCATAAATGTTTCTAATAGCAAGAATGGTCACTATTTTTAATATGTTTTTGGCAAAACAATGTTGGTATAAAAAGCAAGAATATTTTTGATTGCTGAGTATGTAGTTTAAAATAACAGGACATATGGATATGGTATCAATTCCACTAGATATTTCTAAAGAGACATAAACATTTTTCAAGATTTTGCTTAATATTAATGTTATTAAATTTGTAAGATTAGACTAAATGTACTTTACAGTCTTTGTATGTACAAATGTAGAAAATGTCAGTGCAAATGATAGTCTTTGTATGTACAAATGCAGAAAAATTCAGTACAAATGAAATTAATGTCTAGTAATGAATATGTGTGAAAAAAAAACATATTTAAATAAAAAATGGGTCCAGAGTACCTACTAGATTGAAATGCATAAATAGCAAACAGTCTGTGTAAATACATACTGTACAGGATACATCGTAATAAGTTCAAAACTAATTTGTCAAGTTGTAATATCATTGGTTTTACCCCAGTAAAATAATTGCTTTCAAATATTTATTATCTAAGCCCAGTTCAGTACTTTACCAAGATGTTAATGGGCAGATCAAAGACATGACCACAATGTTATGGTTAAAATGACATTGAAATTGTGTGTTTTCAGTAGTGTATAAATGCTTGCAGTAGCACATAGTTATTGTCTCATAGTTAATTTAACAGCTGCAAAGAGTTAATGAAACAGTTCTAAGTCATAAATTAAATTCTGTGATTGCAAAAGAATAAATTGATCAAGTTAAAAAAAATAACATTAAAGCAGACACAGCTCATAACTGATAAAATATTTTCACAGAATGGTCTGCAAAAGAAAAAGTTGTTAAATACATTCAGTTTTGTAGTAATACTTAATATCATTGTATTAACTATGTAAAATTGCATTTTGACTTGTATCAAAGAAGACTAAAGGGTTTGTTTCTTAATGTGTTCTCTATATAAAATGTTTTGAGTATGTTTAAAAACAGAGGGAATTGTTAGATTTTATGAATATAAGTCTGAAATTAATTATGTTGTAAATATGCTGAAAGAAAAGGCTTGCTTAAATGCAGAAACAGAGTTTAGTAATATGTGATCAGCAGTCATACTAAATGACCATGGCTTGGAAAAGGAATCTGCTGAATGGACATTTTTCCCTTACAGACTCAGAAACAGGATGTATGCAAGAACAAAAATGCAAAATCTGCTTTTAAAGAACACTGACATGCTTTTCTGCATATATAAAAGATGGACACAATATGTTTCCTAAAATAACAGGATGGACACAATATGTTTCCTAAAACAACAGGATATGTTTATGACACTGTGACAATGTGTTTTCTCAAAAATATGTTTTTCTGCATGGAAAAACAGGATATGACACAAGAACAGATGTTTTTATACAAAGATCCAAATAAAATACAGGATGTTCACACTGTCAGAAAAGCTGGTCTCTTACAAGACATTGTTAAACAAGGAAGCTTAGTATTGTTTCTACAGGATAAGCAATTCTCCAAAATAGAATACAGAACAAATGTGTTTCCTCAAAAATATGTTTATGCATGACTAAAAAGTGTATATAAAGAGCTGTATAAATCCAGCTATGTTAGAGGTATGGTAGGGACACAAGTCCTAAGGTAAATGTTATATCTCTCACATCATCTGTACTATATGAGAAGTAAAGTTGGAACAGTACTTTTAAGCTGCAACATTTGTCCAGTTTGATTTATCATAAAAGTTATTGGTTACTGCTCTTAAAGACAAGTGCTGCAAAGTATATTCTCTCATCAGTGTATATTCTGCAAGTTTCTGTATGCAACAGACTGTGAATGCAAATATAACCAGACTTTGAATTTTAGTAGAATCCAGCCAGCAAGACTGAGTGTCTTAAGAACACTTCAGATCCATCCCACAGCAAGAAGCAGCAAGCAGTAAGCAGAGAGAGCTCAAAATATTTTTTCAGTGACAGTCAACACGATTCCCCAACCCCATGTAGAAAATGGGAAAAAGGGGGCTGATGATGATGATGATGATGATGGAGTCACTAATTTCTAGGAGATGGTCACTAATTACGACAATGTTTTTGATACTGTCATGGTTTAATATCTACCTTAATTTTTCAGTCTGCATTGGGTTAATATTTTGACTAGTATTCTGCTATTATGGGCTCCTCTCAGTGCTGCAGTACTCTGCCTATGTATGTTTGGTTTACAGTGGTTGGGGGAGGATCTGCATAACATGCAGCATGTACGAAGTTCTGATTTTATTGAACTTACGTCTTTTTGAGATGTACTTAAGGCTTTGTGGGTGTAGTTATTCGAACCTCTACATATTTAGGGGTAGGTATGTTTGTAACCTGACAGGGTGGGTCTATGAACATTTTAGGCTTAATACTCTATTATTTGCTCCACTAAAAGATATTTGAGCTCATATCAAAAAGGACTGTAATTTTTTAAGCATCTAGGCAATTCTTGCACTGCCTATAATAATCATGATGTGCTTCACATTTAAAAAAGGTCGCTCTTACATAAATTATAATTAGAATTGTGTACTGATAGCCAAAAAGTACAGCTGTGTTCACTTACCATAAATGTAGATGTTCGAATGTATTCACTGTTGCAGTCATCACATTTGGGTTATCTCTGCCAGGGTAGCCCTCAGTCGGCCCGAATACCAGAGGCTTAGTATTTCTGCATCAGTTGCCGTCACTCCAGGACTGACGCCAGGTTGTCAGTGTTATAAATTAAGGCAGCCAATGCCATTACATCAGTTTTTCTTGCCCTAACTGTCAGGAGCCCCCCAAATAGGGAGCTAGGTTATGGTGAAAGAATACCACCAGTAGAAAGTAAATACCAAAACATCCTTGTAAGGATAGAGAGAGAGAGAGAAATTGAGATAAAGAGACAAGGGGGATAGAGGGAGGTAAATCAGGACTGCAACAGTGAATACACTCGAACATCTAAATTTATGGCAAGTGTACACAACTGTACTATGTTCTTTGTGTTTCACTGTTGCAGTCATCACATTTGGGTTGATTCCCAAAGCTGAAGAAAAGGGTGGAGGCAGTCAAGGAGACTGGTGGCTGGCTAGGTTGCCCTGCAAGACTGCTGTGGCAAAGCCTGCCCTGGATTTGGAGAAGATGGGTAGGTGGTAATGCTCGGTGAAGGAATGAACAGATGTTAATGTTGCAGCCTCCAGGATGTCTCTGGTGGGGACCCCTCTGAGGAAAGCTGCAGAGGTAGAGGTTGCTCTGGTAGAATGTGTCCTGACCCCCTTGGGGGAGGTTTCCCATGCTGCTTGTAGCAGAAATGGATGCAGTGTGCTATCCATTTGGAAATGGTTTGTTTGGATATGGCCTTTCCCTCTGCTCCTGTAGCAAAGCTGACTAACAATTGATCAGTCTTCCTAAATGATTTAGTCCTGTGTAGGTAGAATCTGAGCTGTCTGTGCACATCTAGAGAATGTAGAATCCTTTCCTCCTTATTTTGTGGGTTAGGGAAAAAGGTGGGCAAATGAATGGATTGGTTGAGAGCCACATTGGACATCACTTTTGGCATGAAGGATAGGTTAGTCCTGAGGGAGACCCTGTCCCTGTGGAAAATGATGAAGGGGCTCTACAGCCATTAGTGCTTGTAGCTTGGATACTCTTCTAGTTGAAGTGATGGCCAGAAGCAAAGCTGTCTTCCAAGAGAGGAACTTTAACTCTGCTGACGCTGCTGGTTCAAAGGGGGGAAGGGTGATTTTTTCCAAAACATTGTTAAGGTCCCAATATGGGGTAGGTGCTCTTCTGGGTGGCCTCAAGTTGTTAGCCCCCCTTAGGAATTGTTTGATTAGAGGGAGGGAGAAAAGAGGTGGCTCTGTGCTGAAATGAGCAGAGATGGCAGAGGCATGAATTTTAATGGAAGAGAAGGATAGACCCCTGTATAGTAGGTCAGCCAGGTAATCCAGGATGAGAGGTAGGGAAAGCTGAGCAGTTCCAGCTCCCTTAGCCTGGATCCCAGTGCAAAACCTTTTTGACTTGTCAGCATAAGATTTTCTAGTGCTAGGGCATCTGGCCTCGCGTATAATATCTAGAACTTATTTACTTAGATTGGCAGCTTGTGCAGTGGTCATGGAATAAGCCAGGCTGCCAGATTGAGGGTCTGCAATTGGGGATGCATGAATTCTCCATTCCTCTGGGTCAGCAGTGTTGGGATTGTCCTCGGTTTTTCCTCCCTTATTTTGAGGAATACCCTTGTAATGAGTGGTAGAGGGGGGAATGCATGGACCGAGAGGATGACCCACTTGAAGGATAGAGCATCGACTTTCCACATCTTGCTGTGAGGTTCCCTGGTGCAGAATTTGCTGAGCTGATGGTTAGGGTGGGAAGCAAAGAGGTCGACCTTTGGGGTGCCCCATTTCTGGGTTACAAGGGTGAAGGTTCTTTGGTCTAGCTGCCACTTGTGTGGGTCTAGAAGATTTCTACTAAAGTTGTCTGCCAGAGAGTTTAGAGAGCCTGGCAGGAAGTGTGCTAGCAGGTATAGTTGCATGGCTGAGGCTGTGTGCCAATGGGTCATGGCTAGCCTGCACAGAGGGTATGAGTGAGTCTCTCCCTGCTTGTTGATATACCACATCACAGTGGTGTTGTCTGTTTTGATTAGTAGAGGCCCCGGGGAGAGTATGAGTCTGAAGGCTGTCAGAGCTTGCTGAACAGCTAACATCTATTTTTGGTTGATGTGCAGATGTATTTGGTTTGGGGTCCATTGGGTGGCGTGGGATTGTGAGAAGGGTAGCCCTTTGTTGTGGTTGCATGCTGCTGCCCACCAAAGGAAATCTTTCCTTAAGCAAGGTATCATTGGTATAACAGTTTCCAGTTCTTGGGAGAGTTGACACCAAAGGCTTTTTAGGTACCATTGTAGTTTCCTCATATGCAGTCTGGCATATGGAATGAGTAGAATGCAAGAAGCCATAAACCCCAGAGCTTGCAGGATTTTCCTTGCGGGTAAGTGGGGTCTGGTGGCTAGTTGAGAGAAGTAGGTTGTCAATTAGGTTTGTTTTTTGGGTATAAGGAATGCCATCTGGGATGCCGTGTCCAGGCTTGTTCCCAGGAATACAATTGTTTGCATGGGTACTAGTTTGGATTTGTTTTCATTGATAGTGTACCCAAGGGAGGTCAGTAGGTCATTTACAAAGGTCAGGTGCTTTAGCAGCTTTTTCTGACTGTCTGCCTGAATCAGGCAGTTGTCTAAGTATGGGTAAATTTGAATATTTCTTTGTCTGGAAAAAGCAATGGCGTGAGCCAGGCATTTTGTGAAAATTCTGGGAGCAGTGGATAAGCCAAAGGGAAGCGGAGAGAACTGAAAGTGCAGTGATCCCACCCTGAAACGGAGATATTTCCTGCAAGATTCCCTGACTAAGATGTGTAGGTAGGCCTCTTTTAAGTCTAGGGTGGCTAACCAAGCATCCTTGGAGAGCATAGATAGAAGTTGCTGGAGGGTGAACATTCTTAATTTTGGTATCACCAGGAAAGTGTTTATAATGGATAGATCGAGGATGGGGTGGAAGGTGCCCTCTTTTCTGGGTACCAGGAAGAGTCTGGAGTAGAAACCTTGGCTGACCTGTTCTGCAGGAACATGCTCTATTGCCCTCATCGAGAGCAGGGAAAGGACTTGCTTTTTGGCCTCTGTCCACTGGCTTGGCGGGAAGATCTGGGAACCTTTTTGGGGTTGGTAGAGTGTGGAAATAAAATGTGTATCCCTGGGACATTATGTTAAAGACCCAGCAGTCGTTGGTAATGGTTGCCCAGGTGCTTCCATGGAAGGAGAGTTTTCCTCCTAGGGGCAAAAGCAGGTGGGCAGAGGGAGGGGGTCATTGTGAGTTGTTACCATGAGGGGGTGGCTTAGCACTCCCTGGTTTTGAAGAGGAGGAACTCCATTGCTTAGATCGCTGCATTCCCTGGGGCTGCTGTCTGGACGGCCCGGTTCCCCGGGGTCTGGGCTGAGCTGACCTGGAGGGGGCAGGAAAGGACCAGTGCTTGGAGGGGTAATGCCTATTGAACCTTGGTGGCTGGACCTGCAAGAAGTCTTTAACTGTCTGCATAGATTTAGCTTTTCATCCATCTTTTTAAGACCTTCTCTGCCTTGGTGCCAAATAAGTTGTCTTTGTGCAGTGGTGTGTCCAATAATTTGGATATGACATGGTCTGGCAAGGGCTGTTCCTTTAGCCATGCATGCCTTCTAAGGACAGAACCATTGACTGCTGCCCTGCAAGATGCTTCTAGGGCATCAAAACCACATTGTAAGGTGTGCTTAGTTACTTGACTTGCAGAATGCATTAACTCTTGTAACTCTTTATTTTCTGAACAATCAGAAAAGGAAGATATTTTTTGTTTGAGGAGTTCCATGGTATGTTGCTGATATTTCAGCATATGGAACTGACAATTTAGTGCTCTAATAGCAAGAGTAGTGGAGGTTTATACTTTTTTACCCCATCTGTCTAATGCTCGGGAATCTCTCTCTGAGGGGGTGGGATTCTTAGCAGAAGTTGCTTTACTTCCTTTAGGATCTTGAGAGATAACCTAGGGTCGGCAGTAGGATTTTTGAATAGAAATTTGTGAGAGTCAGGGACTCTATAGTACCTGTCTGATTTCCTGGGAGCAGGAGGGAGGGTGTCAGGAGTCAAACTGGATTCCATAAAAACATCATCCACAACATCCAGGACAGGTGGAATGGCCAGAGGTCTGTGCTGTGGAAGATCTAGGAATTCCCTGAGTTTCTTTTTTGACCAAGGGTAGTACTGACATTCCCACTGGAAATGTTCCCTTAAGGTATGTAGGGTTTCCCCAAAGGAAAAGTACTCAGGTGGAGAGGCTGAAGGGATGGATTCCTCTGCATCAGAATCCTCATAAGCTGAGAGGGGTTGCACATCTTCATAATCAGATGCATCAGAGTCAGTTGACTCCTGTTCAGATAAAACTACTGGGAACAAATCTCTTTTTCTTTTGGAAGGGGTAGCCTGGCTTTCCCTGATAAGTATTATAAGGTCTTCCGCCATTTTAAGCATCTGAGACTGAGGTAAGGAAGCAGGTGCCTGAGATTGGGTTGTTGGTTTCTTGGGTGTGGTTCATACCCTGGGCCTTAGAAACTCGACGTGAAAGAAGTCATCGGTCTGTGTCAAGAATCGGTAGTGCAAAGTACTTCCTCAGAAGCCGGTGCCTGCTCAGCGACTCCGGACCCATCCAAGGTAGAGACATCTGCAGGATCCTTAGTCGATGAAGAGTCTCACAGCATATCAGACTCTGAAAGGGTCTCGGTAGTGGCCTGTGAATCCACAGATGCGGTCATCAGGGGCTGCGAAAGTGCCTCACTAAGGACCGGAGAACTGACGACCAGCTTAACAGACATGTCGTCGGCAGTTTTGGACCTGTGCAGTCTGTCTCTGTCTTTATCTTTACATTTTTTCAGAGACTCTGCTGTCGGATGGTTTACTGAAGCCATACTGGAATTCGAGGATTGAGAGCAAAAATATGTAGCTACAATAAGGGCCCGACAATGTATAGTTCTGGCATTGAACAGAGCACAAAAGCAACAGTGGGGTACATCGTGGTCTGGGCCTAAGCAAGTGACACAGTAGGAATGAAAATCTCGGTGTGGTATTTGCTTTCCACAGGCAAGACAATTGTTAACTTTTTCTGTCATCGGTTAGAGCAAGAAAAAAGGATCCCCAGTGGGGTACTTAGCTTTAGAAGACTTAAACTTCAATTTCGTAAACGAAAAACTCAGGTTGCGGCTGACTGGCTCTCATGCAAACTGCTTCTGCTTCTGGCTCCTCGGCAAGAAAGACTGATGTAATGGCATCGGTTGCCTTAATTTATAATACTGATGACTTGATGTCAGTCCTGGAGGGACGGCAACCGATGCAGAAACACTAAGCCTCTGGTATTCAGGCTGAATGAGGGCTACCCTGACAGGGATAACCCAAATGTGATGACTGCAACAGTGAAACATGAAGTACATCCTAAGTGTTCTGTAATGAATGCGCTGGTAAGGTTTGTAATAAGATTACTTTTTAAATAAATGGTGCATGCCCTGTTTTACCTGTTTACAAACACTTTGTTGAGCAGCAATAGGTACAAAGTTATAGATTTTAGTGTATGCTAAAAAAGGCAGTGGAAGTTATAAAGTACTCTATCAGAAGATATGAGCATGACAATAAATATTTCTCAGCTTATTATATAATTTAAAAACTGTTGATCTCTCTGGACTCACCGAATGAAACAAAAACATTTGCTGTCTGGTCCTAATCAAGACTTTTTAAAATTAAAAAAATGCCATAAAATAGGAGCAAATAAATGAACAAATGAATGAATGAATGAATAAGTAAATAAATAAATATACTGGCAATTCTAACAAGGAAACGTTGACCTAATTTACCTTAAATGAAAATGCAGCTTCTTAGCAATCACCATGGTGGCGAGGGTTCAATCAGCAGGTCAAGCATTGAAGGAGCTGTCAGAGAAGATGGGCACGACCATTCAGGGGAGGAGGGAGGGTCATAGGCACAGGATACACTGTCATGGATGATGTGGAAGTAAAAGACAGCTCAGCAAAGTCATGTACTGCATGACCCACCTTCAGGATCTTATTGAGAACATGCACATAATGTAAAATAGTGAAAAACACTCCCCAGTGTGGTATAATGCTGCCCAAAAATCCTTTATCTCTTCATCAGTCCTGGACATGGATTGAGTTTAGCCCAGAGGAGTTTAAATGGGTAAATGAACAGTGAAACTGATAGTAGATGATGGCAAAAAAATGTTATTTTTTTAGTTCTCTCAATTTAAAAAACAGTTACACTCTTTGAACTTACAAATTGCAAGGCAATGCAATTTGATACCAAACACTATTTCAGTGATAAGCATTCTGTTAACTATTGAACTGACAGTCTCAGGATTACCCTTAATAACTGAGCAATACAGGAACCTGTCTACTAAACTACTGGCTATAGTAACTGATAATCAGTTTAGATCTGACATACATATCTACTCTAACCTGACCGGAACCAATCAAAATTAGGTTGTGTATGCAAGGCTTAAACCTTTTTCTTCCCAGCACTGGAAAAACTACATCATCTCTGTATTTAATCCTTCAGACATTTTACTCCACACATTTATTTACAAATATGCTACATTTGCAATTGCATAATCTTACAACAAAGTTACAGTACAATTTTAAGGATTGTTGAAGGCTTTCACTGAACAACAAATCAATGTTTCCTTTCACACAGCCTAAAATGGTTGGAACTTACTTATCAAATTTCTCTAACACAACTCAGGCTTACACATATGCCCCTATGCAGGAGTTATACAGCCCTTTCCAATATGCTTACATTCCAAACGTCCAGCTAAGAACTTTTCCATTTAATAGCTTGCCTTATTCATATCTACAAATCTCAAATAGACATGATGATGTTACTTGTCACCTGGCTGTATGGATATTGGCTCTAGATGACTGGCACTCTCAAAGTGACATCCTGACCCTATATGCAAAAATGGGAAATGGGGTTGTGGACTGATGGATGGATGGATGCTACTTGTGTTATGCAATCATTTTCTGTAATAAGCTTCCTTCCAATTTTAGGTCCTTATTTAACAGAAAACAATTTACGCATGGCTTTAACTAAAGAAAAGAGTGTGCAAAACCTTCAACCTTTACCCAGCCCAGCACAACAAGATAAATGACAAATGTCAATGAAGAATGCACCAAAGCACACAACAGACGCAAAGCTTCATTTAAGGAAAAAATTTGACATCAAGATTGTTTGCAATAGTAAGGCCTTTTACAATCATATCTGAAAGATGGATGGGAAGAAACAAGAATGTTGTGTACTTGATCAAAATAGAACCACAATAATAGATCCAACAGAGACAATTAAGACATTATCATACAAATGTGAAGCAAATTTTAAGCCATAAGGGTGGATGCAGTCTTCTTCCTTGCAACATGATCATACCAAAAATGACATCCTAAATAGTAACCGCTGCCCTCAGTATAGCAGGAAATACCAATTCCATGGGATGACATGAGATATTATGAAGCCTTATTTGTGCAATCAAAGCAGCTTGGTGTCCATGCAACATATTCATAGAATGTTAAATACTCTGTGTGTCTGATAAACACTAAGCTTCTGGTATTCAGGCTACTGTGGTTCATAAACAAGATGAGGCATTCCTCAAACCCCAACAATTACACACTAATCAGCTTCAGTAGCATGTTATATAAGGTGATGGAGAAAGTCATCATCATGGAACTTATTCAGACAAACATGGGAAATAGGAACTTCCTTTACCATTTCCAAATCCAGCACAGGTATGTTAAAGGAAGATCTTGTACACCTAATCACAATCATTTTTGCAAAAAATGTGACCATTGCCCTGGATGAAGATTTATCTGTCCACACAACTTCTCTAGATTTATCTGAAGTATTCTGCAACATAACCTATGACAGAACCCCATGACAGAATCAATTAACTCAGTGAGCTAATGGTAAATGAAACCATAATAACTTGGGTTCACATTTAGTGCATAGCCATACACCACAGGAAAGAACATATGAGGATTCCTAGTCATACCATTTCCTGTCACCATGGGAGCCCCTTACAGTTCTGCCCTATGGATGGACACTTGTTTTTTCCTACCTTTTTCCTCAGATGTCAAAACTAACTGTAGTGTCTGTCTCACTAACTATGCAAACTTTGGAGGTTTGTCTAACTCTGCTGATACCAACTGCCTTCAAATAGTACGATACGAAATATGAAGAGACATCATTTCACAGCTTTGAAGTGTGTAGAAAGAAAAGTATTCACAGATCGAATGTAAGGATGACAGTCAAGAGAAAAAGGTGGTTAGTTAAGAAGGGAAGTTGTTGGAAATTACATGTAAGAAGTTAAGGCATTTTGGAATGAAAATAAACTTCTAATCAGCTTTAACTTACAAAATAAAAATAAACTAAGTACACACATATGTAATAAAAAGAGCACATTCAAGCAAACATATTTAATCAAATGTGAACCAAGCAAAAACACATCAAGGCTTAATAAGGACATTATGTAGATCCTTGCTCGTAAACTCAAACTATGTCCTCACACCTATTCTTCGCCCTCTGCTCCTTTGAATAAGTGCTCCTCTTATGTTCAAGGGCAGCTTACGAGTACTGTACACACAGTTCTTTGTCCTCAGATAGGCTTTGCTAGTTCCCTAGAAGCTCTGTGTATCAAAACATTTTGGGGACTTTGCTGAAAACAGCACATTTATCCATTTTCATGGTCACAATCCCTGTGGAGAGCTGGGAAAACAGTGGAGCAGAAACACTGGAACAACAGTGTGGAATTCACAAAACATGGGACAGCAACTTCTCTTCACATGTAGTGCTATTTCTCACATGACCCATTCCATTTCAAACATGATATACTTAGGGAAAGTAGGCCTCTCTTTGTCGTTCTAAAGTAAAAAGGGTCATGTAGGAAAATGTAAGGTCTACCATGTAAGAAGTGAAATAGAGACTCTGGCTAAAAGATACAAGGAATTGAATATGAAGTTGCTTCTGTTTGTAAACAAGAAAGAAGCATATAAGATGAGCTGGTGCAGATACAAAGTAAATACAGGCATATGCACATATATTTCAGAATGACTAATAGATTTCAGATCATACACTAATAAAAAAAAACATCAGTTTGCAGCAAAGAACAGTATTGTTGAAAGGAGCTCTATCTCACTGACAAGAGCTCTTATCAAGCTGAATCTGCTGTTGAGCCAAGTTGTCTGAAGTTCCTGTTTCTTAAAAATAACAATCTTGAAACTGTTCAGCCACTCTTCTCTCAAAACACCACACACTGCAAGAAGGAAGAACACAGAACTTCCCTCATGTCAGCAACACATACGTTGCATAGGAGGCAAGCATGGTTATCACCTAAAATTATGTTATCAGCCATAGTAAATAAGACATTTTGTCTCTAGTTTAATACTTGGTTAAATTCATTAGCAACTTAAAAGGGCAAGAGAAAAATAATATGAAATATTGTCTGCCCAGGGTAAATTAATAAATAAATATCATATATCACTGATCTATAAGGACAGACTGTCGGACAAAAACAGAGCCTCTTTGGGCACATGTAATTCCACATTCACTGCTAAAACTCTTTTATGTAAATTTCTAGGCAATATTAAGTCATGAGTTTTTACAGGCTTCATCTCTGTAATAATGAAAATGTAAATGTTCAGTCATATTTTTATAGCCAGGTTAAGTATTTGGAAAATAGATAATTTCAAAGCACAGCCCCAGAGAGTATGCAGTCCTACAGAACAAGAAGGATCACAATAACAATTTATTTATTTGTTTGCTTGTTTGTCTATTTATTCATTTATTTATTAATTAATTGAATATTAATTAATTAACCGAATACTTAAATTGGTCCTTCAAGGATGATTCTGACCATATAGGCAGTAGAAACTGATGATATATATATATATATATATATATATATATATATATATATATATATATATATATATATCATGTATGAGTCTACTCACTTTAGTTGAGTAGCCCATACATTGAACTCAGAACCACTGAATGCAAAAGGTTGGCAAACAGAACATCAGCACAATAGGACGCATGTGCCAAGAAAGAACCTCAGCACACACAATTTCCCTAAAACAAAAAAAAATAAATAAAAAATAACATCCCTTTGCTAAAGGGAAAATTTACCTACTTGGGGACTGTCGATCTTACACATCTGTCGACTATCAGCACATGTCGACCACATGCGGTCGATTAAACAGATGTCGACCAACACAGTTTTAGACTAAATTCAGGACTCCCATACATATATTTATATATATATATATATATATATATATATATATATATATATATATAGATAGATATAGATAAATATTGATATAGATATGTATGTGTACATAAGTTATACATGCATGTTTATTTGACATAAACATGAAACTCAACTTAAGCAAAACTAAAACGCACAAAAGAACAAAAGTGAACAGAACATCAAACAACACATTTGCTGAAAGAAATAAAATTTAAAGAAAGGAGTAACTAAATTATAACAGTTAACACAGGGCTCCAGAGTTGCACCCCTCACGTTTTGGTAAAAACGTTTTTGATCTCCATACCTCAAACCTCAACCTATGGCTAACTAAATTCATTGATGACTGCTATATGGGTGGCATCGTGCACTCCCCCACTGATACAGAACCACTTCAGCAAGAACTAAATATCAACCATGGGGTGGGTAAGGACAATCTCTATCCAAATGGGATAGGTTAATTTGAGCATAAAAAGGGAAATTAGCTAGGCTTAAATGGTACACAAGAGCAGGTAGCCTAGTACTTACCTGTGAACCTATGAACTAGTCCATACAAACCAATGATGTTCAGGGAAGGGGATAAAACTAAGTGCAAAAAAAGTGCAGCACTGTCACCTTTGGGAAACACTCCTCATCTACAACTTATAATATAGTACCTCACTCCAGACCAAAAGGATTCTTTTCACCTCATTTGGCAATTACCCCGTCTTTGATGACCATGTTGTAACATTATTTAGGAAATCCTTCTGTCTAGCAAAAATAATTTCTAAAGGTGTTGCATGTAGGTCAAAGAAAGTTATTGTCCCTCAGTACCCTGCCTTAATTAAACCAATTACTGTGCATAATGCCACTTTTGGCATTTACCTATCCAGACATATCATGCAGTTAAAAAGGTCCCAAAGGTTCCTGGTGAAAAAACTCTTAGATACCAGAACAAGGCATCCTCATAGAGATGTATCTCTGGCATTCCAAGCCATCAAACAACCCAAAAGCTGTACAAACATTAAAACCAATGATTTGGTCCTCCACACACATATAAATAAAATACACTGGATATATAGATCCATTACCCAGTCATTGCCCCATATCTAGAACAAACTATTTCAACATGTTAAGCATATTTAATGCCTTGCTTCCTTCAAGATTAACCTTAATGATTAGATGGGTACCCACAGGTTCATCCCTAGCCTAACATTTTCTTTTTTCCTTTTGGAAGTGGGGTACATGTTGAGGTTGGTATTTATCAAGGTGCAAATGGTCTTCAGACTTACTTGCCTTGTAGTTCCTATTATGCCATGATCCTATGTAGGGGGCCATCTGTACCACCCATGTGAGGGACAAGCCCACCCCCCCACACCCAGACTTATATGCTACAACTTTCACAATCACACAGGCATGAGGAATGGAAAAATATCCTAAAAGAAACGAATCATGGCTGGCACTCACTTAGAAACTGTACCAGCAGCAAATTATTTTACAATAATATGATTGCAAACTTCAAGGCTTGCGGACAGTAAACAAAAAGAACATCCTTTCTGTATTCTCAGCCCTTCACTGACTCCACCTTTCCAGAAACATACTAATTTTGCAAACATTGCAGAATCATATCTTCCCCAATTTAGCTGGAAAAGGTAGCAAGCACTTCTTCATTAAAGTGTAGTCAAGGTAGGGCACAATCCTATTAACCAATGTATTGCTCTTCTTCTTAGCATACATATACAAGCATGAATAACTGCATTGCTTTACAGAGAATCATTTCCATTACAGAATCCAGTGCCTTGACAGGGTTACCAGACGTCCGTATTTGGGTGGGACTGTCCCAAGATCAGCAGCCCAATCTCAAGTCCCACAATGGCTTTTGAAAATCCCGGCAAAACAGGCTCTGCTTTGTGATTTTTGATTGGCTCATATACCGGCATTTGAGCCAATCAAAAATCACAAAACGGAGCCACTTCTGCTTAATGAAGAATTGCCTGCTGTTCTGCACAAATGAAATATCTTTTTGTCCCTATCTGGCCGGTCAGAAAACTGGCAACCCTGCATGACACTGACCATGTATGTTCTTGTCTGCAGTGATAGGTCTTTCTCTCATTTGGGGCGTGCTGTTTGATGCTTTCTCCCAAACAGTATTCTCCAGCTTCCTACTGTTGCTTCCTTTACCAAACAGAACTTGTACTGATTTGTTATATAGCAAATGACATTTTCTCATCACTTTGTATAACCTTGCAGAACTGCATTTTTTATACTTTATATTATCTTGAGCAGTACAAAGCATTTTTTTGTATATAGTCAAGTCAGATGTTGTCTTTTACTGCTCTGTGTATGTTATTGCACTATACTATAATTTGTTCTTTTTCAAATTTGTAACTAGTTTGTGACTGAAAAGAGGCCCTAGTGCTACAATTCAGCCTAAAAATATACATAATATATCACATGTAGAAGGAGCACAACTGCACCTTTATTATGTACGACTTATTTACATTTAACTATGGATTTTCAACAAAGTAAGTGTATTCAGTTTTTAGCAAGTAAACGTGCTAGGCCCTAGACTCTTTTTTTTTCACCCAAAAAAGAAGGCTCACTATGGAGCTCATGCAGAATTAAGTATAGGGACACCTTTCTTTCCCAACACACCATCTTACAGGACAGTCTAACACAAACAAATGACTGGTACAAAAAACACAGATTCAAACTCAATGCAAAGAAATGCATTATAGTGCCCTTTGAGAAAGCATCCACCCAAGTTAATTACTTCATTAACAAAATACCCTAAGAGCTGACCAGATAATTAGGGATCTGAGAACATACGTAAACAGTAATATAGCATAAATAGTACCTATTTACTTAAACCTTATCAGACCCATCACTGAATACAATGCTCCCTTTGGCATGTACTGAGCCAGACACTTGCAAAAGTTGAAACACCCTCAAGGGTTCCTCTTCAGAAGAATCCAGGATATGAATACCCTGCACTACACAGATCACCTTAAGGTCCTATCTCTGTATGCAGTCTCCTACAGGTTACTGACATGCCTAGCATCTAAGGCATCCCTCTGATCCCGCTCTAATGGAGCTCTTGCACATCTACAAGACAAACAACACAAGAAATACTAGACACATGGACCTGAACTTTGTCTGCAACATAAATAGAATCTGCTGGAGGGACCAATATGTGCCTCAAAGGATCCCCATGCTATGATATAAGCTCCACATCTACACAAAGCAGAGTTCATCCTTGACCCTGTTCAAAAGAAACCTTGATCACTGGATAGTAGATCACAAATTCATCCCCAGCCTGGCCCCCTTGTCTTGATAGATAGAAGTCGACAGTAAGTAAATTAATCCACAACTAACATAACCCCTCCCACATAACTCTTAGCTATTTCTTTACTAACATATCCATCATACAGACGTCCAAGGAACTCTGGGACAAAACTGGGTTGGGTTGCACAGCTAGGCTTGTAAAGAACTTGGTGGATGTAAGCCTAGTATGAACCTATGAATCTGAAACCCAAATGCTGGACAAGAAAGGAAGGAAAACCAAACTGCTCATGGATGTTAAAAACAAACTCCTTGCTTTAATAGTATTAACACAGACGAAGTAGAAACACAGCGTTTTCTTCTGAATACAAATTAGACTTCTTCAGATACATCTATATTGAATAATTGACCAATATATATACACACAGATTATAAGACCTCCCTCCTATAATTAAACAATTAACTTAGTAATTAGGAGAATGCCATGATAATAAATACTGACGACCAATGTACTAAAAAAACAATGAAATGTAAAAATTCCTATAAAAATATAAACATTAACTTGTTAAATGATTGTTATACTACAGAAAATATTTAATTAAAAAGCATTATATAAAAAACAATTAGTAAACAGGTAGTGTAACCAATTGTGATTGTTACAATTTGGCTAATCTAAGTTTTAATAATGGTGTAAGGGAAATGCTATCATTTAAACCTGGAGGTTTATTAGCCTCCAGGAAGATTTGCCAATAAGCTTCTCTGTATGCCAGCTTTGATTCCCAAGGTCCACCCCTGGGAACTTTTTGAACTGTTTCGATTATGAAGAAACAATAACTTGCATTGGGGCATAACAGCGAATGTCCATATAAAGCATTGTGATTATTTTTGTTACTTATACTGTTCATGTGTTCGTATATTCTACTCTTAAGTTGCCTCTCAGTTTTGCCCACATAAAAACTTTCGCAACCATTACAACAAACCAAATAAACTAACCCTGAACTGTTGCAGTTGGAATAACTGTGGGAATATAAAACTTTATGCCTCGAGGCAACTAAAACTTGTTCTTTTTGTATAATATAGGAACACTGATTACAAGCTCCAGACTTGTATGTCCCTTTCCTTTTATGTGAAAAAACATTCCCATAGTTGGCCTTTTCTAGCAAATTTTTAATGTTTTGTCCTTTTCTAAATACTACTTTAATAGGTTTGTTCTTTAAGTTAGCTAAGTCTTTGAATTCTGAAAATGTTTTATACTCTTTTTCTACTATATTTTTTATCAAATATGCACTACCACTAAAATTAGTTGCAAATATTCTATTGTATCCCGTGTTGTAATTGGTTAGGTGGCCGTGTTGGTTATTAAACTCTAAACCTCCACCCGAAATGGTCTTGTATTTGTCATTTCTACCCTGTGTAACTTCAGTGTAAATGTTGAATATCAAATCACTGGGATAGCCACGTTCCATGAACATATGTTTCAATTTTGTACATTCCTGTTCATAATCAATGTCCATGGATGTCATGTGACTGGCCCTTACATACTGGCCTTTCACAATACCCTTCTTTTGAAAAAAAGGGTGCGCACTTGAAAAATGGATGTATGTGTTGGAAAAAGTCGTCTTTCTATGTATAGTAGATTTAAAGCCTTGTTCAAATTTACTTAAGGATACATCCAAATAATTTGCCCTATCTTGAGAAATTTGATAAGTAAACTTGAAAAAAATGGGTGGTTGAGTTAAGATATTGAATGAACTCTTCAAAAAGTTGTGTGCCCCCCACCCAAAACCTATGAACCTATTACGTAATCTGACAATGAGAAGAGAATGCTTGAACAATCTCCCTAGACCAGAATTCAAATAAACTGCTATATCAATTAGAAGCCTAGGTCCAGGGCAATATCTGGGAATACATCAGTAAATTAATTTTATTCTTTAACTAGGATTTGCAAAAGGACAAAGTGTTCATCTTCATCCTGACTGAAAAATGAACATTCTCCAACAGTGCGTTAACGTACAGGACATGCCTTATGAAAAACATGTCTGCCACTTCACATCAGTATATTAAGGTACTGTGAAGCCTGGACAGTAAAAAAACAAATGCCCACCATTTTTACACTAGCTGTTTAGCGAGCGTGTAATTTAGAAAAGTAAAGAAATTAAAGATAATGTGTGTGTGTGTGTCTGTGTCTGTGTGTGTGTGTGTGTGTGTGTGTGTGTGTGTGTGTGTGTGTGTGTGTGTGTGTGTGTGTGTGTGTGTGTGTGTGTGCGTGTGTGTGTGTGTCTACAAGTGTATGTGAGTGTCACTGAGAGAGAAAGACTAAGAGCATCACTGAGAGACAGAGGCATCACATACCAACTAATTCTGACTGCCACAGGCGGTCAATTAGCACACATCACATATACAATTAAGTATTGAATTCTAATGTCTGGCATTACTGACTGACTTTAATCCTAACAGATTTACTAGTAAATCAAAAATCTGTGAGAGACAGAGAACCATAAGGCAAAATCCAGGGGATGCAATGCCTTGCATTCTACTATTTTTAATTTCATTCATTTGGTCACAAAGTGACATCTAAGGTGTGTTCTCATTTGATCACAAAGTGACATCTAAGGTGTGTTCATAGAAGAAAGTGGCTGTTATCTGCTGGCTGTGTGTGTTTATGTAGCCATTAACTACTTTGTATGTAAAATAATTCCTTCAACAGTAACTACAGATG
>NC_056745.1:1109566590-1109581590 GCF_019279795.1 Protopterus annectens | reverse complement strand
ATTCCTGGATGTTTAATCACTAGTGCCAAATATACCTTATTAGTGTCTGCCAAACCCTTTTTGCCTAAGCATCTCTAATGGGTATGTCCCTGATGCACTGAAAGCAGTCTTTGTAATTCCCTTACAAATATGCAGCTTTACCTCCTACTGTGGGAACTACAGACCCATTAGCCTAAGTAGACTAATTTACAAAGCCACAGAATGTCGTAATAGACTATATAAACTTGGATATTGAAAACATTTACTCTGTATCTTCAACAATTTAGCTTTGTCAAAGGTAGGTCGTGTCTACTTAACCTAAAAAGGTTTTTCAAAAGGGGTCATGGAAGCTGTGGGTGGTGGACATGCAGTTCATTCAGCATATTTCAGTCTGGTTAAAGCTTATTGATATGACTACCCATACTGGCATTGTCAACAAACAAAGATCTATGCAGAAACCCTGACATTGTGTGGGGGAAATGCTGACTGCCAGAACATCCATTACTAAAGTAGATGGAGCCACCTAAGAAAGTAAAACTTGACAGGTGGTGTCCCACACGGCTTAGTGCTGGGACCTTTCTATTCAGTATCTACATTTATGATGTTTAAACCAGTAAACCAGGCATATGGCTAACTAAATTTGCTGGTGATTGCAAGCTAGGTGTTTCATTCCATCAACTTCTGATACCACTTCACTACAGCTTGGTCTGGACCTTACGAATAACTGGTATAAAGAAAATGGTCTTAAAGTATCCAAGACAAGCAGTAGTGTTAAATTTGAAACAAAGGTGTTCCACACTCTGTAGCATAGAGGACACTCCAATTCAGGTTGATTCTGTCATCAGAGACCTGCGTGCCTTCACTGACAATTCGAAAACACAGCCGAGAGATGCTCTTGACATGCTGGATGACATACGTGATGTTATATAGTGCTGCATCTGTTTCGTCAACTGAGAAGAACCCCTCGCTTATGGAAGCGAATGGTTCAACCCAGACATCATCGCGTGCATTAGTGGTGGATGTTACTTCTGTAGAGGGGAGAACTGTGCCACCCCTGACTGATGGCGTCCATAACTTGGCTGTAAAGAAAACTCAGCAGCTCACGCTCAATTTTCCCAGTAAGCATTTTCAATTAGAGCAACCGGAGACGGTAAAAGAACGAACTGTGCATCCGAAGGGGGCACCTATAGTGCATGCTGGAGTTTCCAACAAGAGAAAGAGCGATAGCCCCTTTAGGAATGGGCAAACAGAGCCACAGATTATCCGAGGTACGTTGAATTTGTCGAGTCTTGAGCTGGGTGAAGCTCACTACTCGGTATTATCCAAAGGGCTTAACTTTATTCCCTCTTGTGGGGAAGATCTAGTTTCTGCCCTTACTGATTTAAAGATCTTTACCAGACTATTGAACTTAAGACTGTTGTTTGGTGACTCTAATGCTACTGAGGGTTGTTACAGGTGCAGAAGTACGTTCGTACCTGCTAGTACTCCAGTAGTTAAAGCATTTCATGACTTGTGTGAACTCCAGATTAGAGAGTTATTTAATACATCTGTTAAAAAGAAAAGTTTTAACCTAACTTATGAGGAGTTTAAGGTGTTTAAAGATCTACAGTTATCTAAGGATATAATTATAAAACAAGTGGACAAAGGGGGCGTTGTTGTGCTCATGGATCGAGTTGATTATATGCTGTCTATGTCCCTGTTACTTCAGGATACTGATGCTTTTAAATGTATTACTAATATAGATGTAAAGAAATGTATTACATATGTCAACATGGTTATATATGAGTTACAGTTAAATAGTGACATAGATTTGGATTTATTTAACTATCTCACCATTCCATGTCCAATAATACCACAGCTTTACGGTATCCCTAAGATTCACAAGTCTATGATAGAGCCACCCATGAGACCAATTGTTTCAGGGGCAGGTTGGGTGACAGAGCCCATTTCTGTATACTTACATGGGCAACTACTCCCTTATTTGAGTATGTGTGATTCTATTTTGAAAGATAGTTTTGACCTGTTGCAGAAGTTAAGGGTTTGGTATAATATGAAGAAGGAGTCACTAGCTATTAACAATTATTATCTGGTTACTCTAGACATTGTGTCGCTCTTCACTGTGATTCCCAATGACATCGGAATTGAGTTGTTGAGGGATTTTCTGTTATCACAAACTATTGGTAACTTTAGTAAAGTTGAGATTATTTGTAGTCTTATGGATGTCATATTAAGAAATAATGTTTTTCTATTTAATGGGTCTACTTAGTTGCAACTTACAGGTGTGGCTATGGGTACCTCCGTAGCCAACACATACGCCAATCTGATACTTTATCAATGGGAAAGGACACATATGTTTAGTGATGTGAATCCATTTAGAAATAACATTAGATTCTTTCAACGATTTGTAGATGATTGTCTCTTGGTATGGCAAGGCACGCATGAAAACCTTACTAACTTTTTGGATTATTTAAACTTAGCGTCTCCTTTTCTGAAATTTAAGATGGTGGTGTCTGAAACTGACGTCACATTCTTGGACATCAATTTGAAATTAGATAGGGATTCATTATACACAAGTGTATATAGAAAAGAGGTTTGCTCAGGTAGATACTCCCATGCTACTAGCATGCATGCACCGCACATTTTCAGAAGCACAGTTGGATCTCAGCTTTGTAGACTTAGTAGACTTAATAATGATGACCTTGGTTTTGAAAGACAACTGAATGAGATGATAGAAGACTTCACTTTTAGTGGATATAATAGTTCCTTGCTTTCTGAACATACAAGCAGGGTTAGGGAGGATAGGAAGACGTTGCTGAGGCCAGTACTATCCCAAGATGTTACAAGCGCAACTAGTACCACTTGTGATGGTGCAAAGGTTACCATAGTACCCATCAGATATGTGACTACTTATAATTTAAGGACACCATCTATAAGACAGATTATATCTAATAATTGGGTTGTCCTGATGGCATCAGATGATCTAAAAATCATGTTAGGTCCCAGACCTTGCTATGCATATAAAAACATGAGAACTCTTAAGAGTTCTTTATGTTATAAGGATTTTTATAGGACCGTATATAGATCTACATATGTGAAGCCTGGTACTTATAAGTGTTATAATTGTTCTTGTTGTGATGACATCTATAGTCTTGGAAGTTAAATATTTGAGCATCCTGTAAATAGAAAGATCTTCAGGTTCAGGACATCAGGGACATGTATTACTACCCATGTGGTCTATTTGGCCACGTGTGTGGCATGTTGTTCATTTTATGTAGGTAAAACCACGCGCAAGCTTAGGGATAGAATTACTGAACATAAATCGAAGATTAGAAGATGCTATGAAAGGAATGCATTGTACAAGCATATAGCTGAACATGGGCAGCAGCACTCTTTTAAATTTAGGATTATTGACTCAGTTCTACCTACCCCTAGGGGTGGAGATTTAAATAACCATTTGGAAATTAAAGAATATGAGTGGATCCTGAGACTTGTAAGTGATTTAAAACCAGGTCTAAATAGTATGGCTAGTCTTAAACCGGTTTTAGTTAAGCTGAGTAGATCTAGATTATGTTAGTTACTTATATGTAATTTTAATTATAATTATTTTTATTAAATTGATGGTTATGTTTATATTGTTTATATTTTTTACATATTTGTGCATAATTTACTATGTCATGTGATCTTTTGGCTGCAGGTCATATGACTTGTTTGGACCTATATATAACGAGCTGGTATCTTTGTAGTTGTTAGTATTGATAAAGGATTGTATCTGAAAGCTTTGCTGTTTACATAAAGTGTTTTACTATATACAGTGGTTTCCTGCCTAGTTTTTCTGACTTGACCTACTTTTGGCACTTTGTACTTTGATATTATGGACAAGCTCACCAGCCTGAACATAGACCCCTACATCACAAGATGGTTTGCCAACTGGCTCATGGACAGAACCCACATGGTGAGAGTTGCGGGAGTTAGGTCTGACTCTAAATCGGTTACAAGTGGCATTCCCCAGGGCTCAGTCCTAGGATCCCTCCTGTTTGGCATATACTTCTCAGAGGTACAGGCTAGCACAGAAGGACTATGGCTGACCAGGTTCACAGACGACTGCAAACTAGGGGCTATAATTGACTCTCCAGCTGACACAGACATCCTCCAAAAGGGTCTCACTGAGACAGATACCTGGTGTCAAAATCATGGCCTCAAGCCAAATGCTAAAAAGTGCATAGTCATCCCATTTGGAAAAAACAAAGTACCCACAAACTACCACATAGGTGGGAGTCCCCTAAATATGGAAGACGTAATAAGGGATCTGAGGACCCAAGTAGATAGTAATCTCACCTTTGATAATCACATTGCCAAAGTGGTTAGAAAATCCTTCTACGTGGTCCACCTAATCACAAAACGGTTTGCATCCAGATCAAAAGAGGTCATTGTGCCCCTCTACTCATCACTCATCAGACCCATCCTAGAGTACAACTCCCCATTTAAGATGTACCTTACAAGACACCTGCAACAGCTGGAAAGACCACAGAAGTACCTCACCAAGAGGATCACTGGCTTCAAACAGATGCCCTATGCAGTTCGACTGAAAAAACTCCAGCTGTACTTGGTTGCATACCGCCTACTCAGATGTGATCTCTGCCTGACATACAAGGCCATGTCCAACCCAGAATTGATGGACATGCTCCACCTAAAAAATAACCTTATCCCCTCAAGCCACATTCTCTAGGGATCTAAACCTCACTACAACAATAAATAGGATGTGCTGGAGGGATAGATTCCTGTCCCAGAGAATTCCCATGCTCTGGAATAAGATTCCAGTCTACATTAGACAGAGCTCCTCTCTAACCCTCTTCAAGAGAAATCTTGACGAGTGGATGGGAAACAGAAAGTTTACCCCGGGGATCACTTCAATGACTCTGCTGGACAGAGGCACACAGAACTAATCTAAGGGGGCGGCAAAAGCCAACACATTCTGGCTAGGCTTATAAATGCCTTTGGGCAGACAGCCTAGTACCTACCTATGAACCTAAAAGCTAGATAACAAGGCAGCATTTTTTCAAAAGAGAAGGTAAAAAAAGAGGTAAAGGGAAGGTTAAAAGGAGAAAATCAAAACTGAAAGTGGAAGGATTGAAGAACATTACTGTAAGAAATGAAAAAGACAGACTTTGACATCATGGCTCAAGCTGTGGCTGTACAAAACTAGCTAGATGAGAACTGTATGCTTGCAAATGTAATACGCAATGAAAAGAATAGAATTAATAACACTAATGATGGTGAGGATCATTGCTTTTTAACAATTGATAGAGCAGCTATTATTGAATTAGAAGTTGAAGATTCTTTGGATCTGATCAGAAAAGATATTCTTGTAATTGGAGCTTCAGTTATTAGATGAACTGATACTTACATTTGCAGAGAAGATAATGAATCTTCAATAGTTTTAGGCTTGCCAGAAGCAAAAAAGAAGATATGAGACAAGCCTTAGAATACCTTAATGTAAGGAAGTACTGATCTGTTTTTATTCATGTTGTTACAGATGATTTCATCCACAAGTGCTCTCTGACTGTTAGTAGGGAACTTACAGCCCTCTTAGATACTGGTGTTACTGTTCATGTCAAGTTTTACCGCCACAGATGTACAGTGACCATGCGGTTATAAAGGTTAACTTGTTGCTAGATAATTCTGCCAAACCGAAATCTAAGTCAACACAAAGATTAGTTACAGATTATATGGAAGCAAAACAGTCACTACATAAAACTAATTGGAGTGATGTGTTCAGTAGAAAAACTGCAGAAGGAATGTGGAAAGTTATGAAGGAGAAATTCTTTGAGTACAAAAAAATAAAAAAAAAAAGTTTCAAATCAGGATCTAGGCATTTGACATCAGGGGGATATATTTCCATAAGAACAAGACACCTGATTAAGGCGAGAGACAAAAAATATAAGAAAATGGAAAAGAGGTTGAACTACAACTTTGAAAACTGAAATAAACAAGGTGGACAAACAAACTAAGCATAGTGTGAGACAAGATCAAGAACCATCTGAAAAATATTTGGTACTTACATATTATCGCAACCACATTTTCCGACGTGCTGGAGTTTCTTGTCTTTTACTCAAACAACAAGGGAATGTAATCAGGAAGGGCAGACTGTGAAAAACTCTTTCGGGATGTTGGTGGTGACTTTGTAAAATGAGTAAGGGTTCAAATTTGAGGATTTGTAGCTAGTGTGCTTGAAAGATGTCAAACATTGAATTCAGCGAGCGATCACAGTGGCTGCATGTATATATGTACGTTGGCCTGAAAGGGGTGTGGGCAGTCATACCGTATTATGTTAGACACACACACACACACACACACACACACACACACACACACACACACACACACACACACACACACACACACACACACACACACACACACACACACACACACACACACACACACACACACACACTCATACTTCCAACAGATTAGCTGCTTTCGAGTAAGCTAGCCACAAATTGTAACATGTACAAAACCTTACTCGTTTTACAAACCCACCACCAGGATCATGTTTTAACAGTCTACCCTTCTTGATTATTTTGTAAGAAGTTAGACAGGGTACTGCTTTGCTTTTCTTTCCTGATGCTTTCTGTCCTCAGGGCAAAGGCTAAGAAAAAGGAACGTGAAATGCGTTTTAAGTAGACTGGGGACTTGCTTAACTGACATCTTGAGATGCTGGCAGTAAATGGGGAAACCTATTTTTCAAACCTTATTTTTTCAGCCGTTGAAGTGAGAAACCTTCCTAAAAACAAGAACACATTAAGGAAAACATGTCTCTGAGGTTTTGTCATATTTCTTAGGTCCCAGTTGACACAAGGAGAAGCAACCAGTATTAGCATGAAAATGTGGTTGTGATAATACGTAAGTACAGAAAATTTATATAAAGATATTGAACATAATAGGTAATCATTTTATACATACATTCGATGTGGAAGGAGTAAAGACATGCAAATTGATAAACTGTGTGTAGATTCTAAAATTTATTCTCAGACAAAACAGATTACAGATCTAATTAGAAAATCATATGCAAAACAAATGAGCTCCACAAAGTGGGTGATACGTTGTCCTAGTGACATCCATGTAACCTCAGATACTGAAATCAAATTAGATTATATTGAAACAGAACTATGCAAGCTGAAGCCAAACAAAGCATAGAGAGAAGACAGAGTTAGTAATAATGACTTCAGCAAGAAATTACAGGACCAATATCTATTACTTACTAGATTGTATAAATATAGGGAGATTCCTCAAGATATGAGACATGCGCTTATTAAACCTGTCTTTAAAGGAAAGGGTAGTATGACAAACCCAGAGTCATACAGACCCTTAAGTCTATTTTCATGGTGTGGAAAAATAATGGAGAAGGTAATATTACATAAATTGCTGTCAGAATTGGAATGCTTGGGACTTGAAACCATAAATCAGCAAGCATATGCTGAAAAATAGCTCTATTACCAGCTGTGACTTGATGCTATAACATTATAATAACAGCTATAAATGAAAAAATGTGCTGTGATGTAATTTATATAGATTTCACTTCATCATTTGACAGGGTCATACACAAGACACTGATCAATAAATTAGATCAACTAGGTATTTGTGTACTCTTCTTAATATGGATAACTGCATGGCTCTAAAAATAGGACTTGGCAAGTATCATAAAGCAATCGGACAGGTGAAATTCCTGGTTACAATCAAGGTGGCCCACAGGGCTCTGTATCTTTTAGATCTAACTTTTTCATCAGAGGTGTTCTACAGTCTGTATGCAGATGACTTGAAACTGGGTAAACTGATTACATGCGTTACAGAAAAGGCATGTCTGCAACAGAGCTTGACTAAATTGACCATTTGGGTACAGGAGACTAATATGAGATAAATATATCAAAATCTAAGCATATGTGATTTAGCAGACAAATAGAAAGGTGAATATTTAATACAGCACACATTGTTTGAAACTGTAGTTTTGTTTAAAGGTCTGGGTATATGGGTAGATCCAGCTTTTGAGTTTTTTAATCATATCAACCAATTGGTTAATGATAGTTATAGAACTATAGGTTGTATAAAAAGATTTATAAAAGCTAGTAAATCAGAAAAGATGAAGTTATTGTTAATTAAATTACACCCAGAACTGAGTATGGAATAACAATATGAAAAACCTTATAAGAAAACAAGCATGAGTAAACTGGAAAGAGTACAGTGGAAATATACTAAGGGTATCCATGGATTTGAAAATTTAAGTTATTATGAAAGACTAAAATATCTGAACATGTATAGTTTTTCATATAGATATTTAAGAGGAGATCTTATTCAGGTGTACATCTCATTTAGAGACAGCTACCTCTAGAAATGTATGGAGTTATCAAAATATAGTAGAGAATCATCAGATAACTTATGCAGAAGATTCTATAGGAATAAGAAGTGTACTAATTGGTTCTCTGAGAGAGCAGCTGATACGTGGAACAGACTACCAAATTGTATTAAAGCAAGCACTAGTTTAGATATTTTAAGAACAGCCTTGACACTTACTATGGGAACAACTGTTTTGGTATATTGGCAGGCTAGAAGGACATTAATCTGCGTACTTGAAATATTTGTATGTATGTAGTCCTTTTCAAACTGATGACCTCTACTCCCCCAACTTCATGTCACACTCTCCTGTTCTTTTAGACTGAGTAACTGTAGATCACGATAAATTGCTTACACTCCCTCACAAACAAAATGGAACAGGCCGTTGATACTTCCTTCTAGCTGCTATTCTCTTGATGTTACTCTCTTTCCTGTCATACTTCCTCAAGCAACAAAACATAAAACTCCTCTGATAATTTCATCCTCTCTAATCTGTCAAGTCAACTCTCTTTTTATTCCACCCTTCTGAGATACATTCACTCAACCATATTAATAAATACTTGTTTATACCCTTGTTTATACTTACTTCACCCATACAAACTTTCCCTCCCTTTGTAACAATAGGCTTTACTCATCCTTCTCTATACTATGTTATGAACTGATGTACAAATTCTTAGTTCTGTGTCTAAAATGATATTATACAATCTAGCTTAACTGGCTGCTCTAGAACAAAGAAATACTCAATACCTGTCCCTATAGCTCCTTAGTGTGTCAGATGATCTTGCTAGTTCAAGTATTTCTTCACGTATGGAAAAGGTTATAGCACCTGTATCACAAATACAATAAATACTACGAGACGTTACATCCACTACTGCACATAAAGTTTGAGATCGATCATGTAACACTGTTAACTATTATTTTTTACAGTATGCAAAATCCTGTCCATCATGTATACTTGTTCGGTATGCAGCATTATACTTATCAGTCACTTGTTCTGTTACACTTACATGTATGCCTAGGCCACAGCTCATTATCATCTTCTTCCTTTAAGAAGAAAAATATTATATTGCAGGTACAAAGTCATTAGAGTGGAAGTTTTTTGAACTACCTTTTCTACTTTACATATCTCATCACTTCCAACATGTCTCTTAGTAGACTGCAGTGCTGCTCTCATCATATATACATTCTGCATAATAATATACAGGATTATGACAGGGTCTTTGACCACAGCCATCATATTATGTGTTTGAAACAAGGATTCACAGAAATTCACTTCAAGGCATTGATGCCAGGAATACTTAATTGGGGTTACAACCTCTGAGACGTGATCACAGGTTTTTGTGGTGCATGGAGGGTTCTATGCTCTATGTGTTACTATCTGCAGAACAAAAAATGTCACAGTAAAAAGTGTTTTACTGACTTTCAAAGCTTTTGAAATTTGGTAAAACACCACTGCCAAACAGACGGCAGTCAGAAACAAAATGCCCTTATGAAGAATGAAGGACTGCTGTTAGGTATTACATTCTGCCATACTTTTTATTTATAAGCATGGTACAGCAAAATATTTAAAACCTTTTAAACCTGTTTTACCTTCTGCATTCTTCTTTGCCAGCCAACACTGTTCACTATCAATCCCAGGAGAAACCAAATCTTAACAGTGCTTAACAAAACCTTGTTATGTGCTTTTCTAAAACCAGAAAGATGCTCAACAAGCTAGTCTTTTTTCCCACTTTTAGAGCATAATTGCAGTGCTCCATTGATTACATGTACTTTGTGTGGTGCTTTCTTCCCTGGATCATCACTGAATACAGGCTATGCCCAGTTAGACTATCCCAGTAAACACATGCTAACGTAATAAAGAAATTAGATAAATACTTGCCAACTTTTCCAAGTAATTATTTGCTTAATGGGTTAATGCCATTCAATATGAAAACTAAACATTTTCACTTCTGATTCAATGACAAAGAAGTCTCCATGGTATGATAATTTTCACATGTAATGAATTACTTTTAGCTGACACTCAGCATTACTACTTAAATTTTTTATATCAGTCCTAACCAGTATTATTTATTTTTTTATTTTACATTTGTTTACTGGGTAAGTCCAACTGGGTATGGATCCCATTTTCAGAGGAGGCCTGGGGAGAAAAGCTCCACAAAGATTAGTAAAGCAAATACAGTAAATATAATACACATGTCAAAAAGTTAACGTACAGTTTCAAGGCCAAGAAAAGATCAAAACGTAAATATACTATAAGGAGCACAGTGTGTTACAATAAGCAATGCAGTTGAAAGGACATTTTGTTCAGTTGTCTGGTTACATTCATCAGTGGCTAGTACAGTAAACACACATTGATTGAGTATAGAAAGGAGTTGTTGCAAGCTTTTATAGAAGGTTAAAGTATGATATGATCTAATTAAGTGAAGCTACCCAGCGTCAGAACAATTACATAACCAAGAACTTTGTAAATGGAACCAGAAGACGTTTTTTTTTTTTAATTATTTTGCTTTCAGTGGTCCTAATATCTATAAGGATGGTATTCCATGCTTTTGAAACAGAAATGGAAAACAAGGAGTCCCCTGAGCTATTGTTGCTTTTGCCTGTGTCAGCCAGTGCTTTATTGGTGGATCTTAATAGGTATTTGTTAGAGTAGATATTAAGCAGACTTTGAAGAGCAGAGACTCTACTGGGATAATCTAGAATTTGGTGGGCTATTGTAAGCTGGTTTTATGTGAGAAGGTTGGGTAATTCTAGCCAGGATAGTTGCTTGATTGCTATGCAGTGATGTATCCTGAAGGGTGAGTCAGTAGCAAACCTAGCTATTTTATTGTAACAGGTGGTGTTTAGTTTGTGAAAGTCTGCCTTGTTTTAGTTGATGAGTATGGGGGAGGCATAGAGGAGTGTGAATAGTAGGTGGGTTCTTGCAATGGCTGCTTTACTGTCATTGGTGAGGTACAATTTGTATCTATATTGGGTTCTGAGTTTTTTATGGACTTTCTTTATTGTCTGTGCAATGTTCATATCAAATTTCATGTTGTGATCTGTCATAACCCCTAGAAGTCTGGTGTGTTGGACAGGCATGATAAGGGTGCTATTAGCTGAGAGTATTGTGAATGGTGGTATGGGGTCTAAGGGTCAAGTGGGATAGAATATCATTAGCTGTGTTTTATTGGGGTTAAGTATTAGTTGAGAGTTGGCTAACCAGGTTTCAGCAGCGATAAAGGACTCTTGTGTTGATTTCTGGAGTTGAGGGAGTGATGGGGTGGAGAAGATTAGAGTGCAGTCATCAGCATACTGAACTAGAGCAATGTGCTGGGTAGCTTTGTGGAGTTGGTTGGTGAATATGTTGAAAAGAAGCGGTCCAAGAATGGATCCTTGGGCGACCCCCAGGGGGACAGATAGGAGGGGAGATAAGGAGTTTTGCCATTTTACTGCTTGTTGGCTATTGGTTAGATAGTCTTGAAACCACGGTAGTGTGGAGTGGCTGAGATTAAGATTGGAGACAGCAGAAAGGAGTTTGGGATGAAAGACAGTATAGAAGGCCTTGGAGAGATCTAGGAATGCAGTGAATACTAGGTTATCATTATTTTGATGTTTGGTTTACTGTGTTGGTAAAGCTAATAAGGTCTGTGGTAGTGCTGTGAGTGGGGCAGGATCCTTGCTAGGTGTTGTTAGGAGTTTATTAGTGAGAAAATAGTGCATTATTTGGGAATTTATACATTTTTTGAGGATTTTAGAAAAGGGGGATAGAATGACAATTGAACGGTAATTAGACAGTTCCACAGAGTTATCTCCTTTGTGGAGTGGTATTATATGTGAAAGTTTCCACAGAGAAGGAACATGTTCTGATAAAGAGCAATTAATGAGCATGAAGATTGGATAACAGATGGCTTTGGTTGTGATCTTTGGATATTCTACAGGCAATCTGTCAGCGGCCAGGGTTGTCGGTTTAAGCATATTTAGGCATTTATATATTGTGCTAGTTGGGACAGGATGTAGGAAGAAGAGGTTTTGGTCTTCTGGTATAGAAGATAGGTTTGGATGTGAAGTGGAAGCACTATTATTGGTGAGGGCTAGGATGGATGTGAAGTGGGAGAACTATTATTGGTGAGGGCTCGGATGGATTTGGTGAAGTGTTCATTGAATTGGGCATCAATATTAGGGGGTAGAGTACTGGTCTTTCCTGGTTGTAATATTTTATTAATGGCAGCCCAGAATTTTTGTGGGTTACTTTTGTGTTTGGTTTGAATGCCTACATAGTGGTTCCTTTTGTCTGTCCTAATTTGTTTTTTGGCTTTGTTCCTTAGTTCCTAGAATGTCTATTAGTTTGAGTTTTATTTTGACTCCACAAGTCCCATGCTTTATCTCTTTGTTTTAGCAGTGGGCAGGTATCTCTGGTCAGCCAGGGGGCATAGTTGGATTTAGTTGTGACAGTTCTGATAGGGGCAAGATGATTTAGATAATTTAGAATGTTTAGGAACATGTTACTGAAGTAGTCTATGGCACTTTTCAGGGGGAAAGATGAGAGTGGTCTCCAGTTGCATTGAGTAAGTGCAGATATGAAGTCATGGGTTTTGAAATTCTTTGTGTACTGGATTTGTTGGAGGGTGGAGAATTTTAATGGATTCACTTGGCATCTAATTATAAAGGTGGGAAGATGGGTCAGTGACAGTGTCGGTGAGGGGGACTGATAAGTAGGACTGAGATGGTCTATTAGTAAGGATCCAATCTAGAATGATGCTTTATCTACCTGTGTTGTGGTTTTGATTAGACAAGTGAAACCGTGTAGGTTAATGTAGTTAGTGGGGTGGAGCGAGTTACAGGAGGTCCAATTGATATTAGCATCACCTAGTATGATTGTTTCTTGGTAAATATTTTGGGATGCCTAGTCTAGAATGGATTCTACTGTATTAATGTTATTGCGGAGGTGGAGGGTTATATAGGTACCTATTATATGTAAGTATTTTTTTGTGCTAATTTTCAGCTTAGTGAACATACTTTCTGCATTATTTAACTAGGGTTGTTCATTGACTAACATTTCAAAGGTCAAAGGGTTTTTGAAGAGGAGAGCAATGCCTCCACCTCTTTTGGATACTCTGTCTTGTCTAAGAACATTCAAAGTTATTATTATTGTTTAGTGGTTTTAACCAGGCTACTGTGAGAAGGACTATGTCAGGGGAGTAGAGGGCCAGGGTAGTGTGTAACTCTGGGATTTTGTTCAGTATGCTCCTTATGTTTATGCTGAATATAAGGAGATCTGTAGATTTCCTGGGGGAGGTTTGAATGTTATTTGGTTGCTAGTAGAGGGTAGTTATTGCTTGTAGGGCCAGGGTTTGGGTGCACATCTCCATGTATGATTCAGGATGCTATTTGGATTATAGTTTTTAGGCATTTGATTACAGATGTGTTATATTTTGAGGAAATGTGGTTCTTTAGTTGGTGTGGAGTTGCTTTGAATGTGGCAAGGTCAAGATTTGAGATGTTGTAGATGGAAGGAGATATTACTGAAAAGACTAGTTTGTCTTCTGAATGGGTAGGGCAGGTAGGAGATTTAGTCTGAAATTTTGAGTTGCTAGTGTAGTGGTAGGAGATTAAGTGTGAGGTCATGGCGAGAGGCTTATTATTAATGTAAAGATTAGGGGCCACATTTTGCTCGGACAAAGTGTTGATGAATTGTTGTAAATTTTTAGTAGGTATCATTACAGGAATGAGTAGGGATTTAGGTGTGGCTATACTTTATGCAGGTTGTGGTTAGAGTGGGGGGGGAGGTAAGGGGAATTAGCCTGAAGAGATTGTACAATTTGGGTATTGTGTGAGTGAGGTGATGTGGATTGAAGAGTGTGAGAATAGAAGTGGCTGTATAGAAATGAGGTTACGTGAGAGTGAGGCTTATGGGAGTGGCTAGTTAGGTATAAAGGTCAGGAGTCTGGGGGCTGGTGGAAATGGGGGTAGGGTAGTGGAGCGGAATGAGCCTGAGTGTAGCGAAGGGCAAACAGAGCAGAAGAGCCAAATTCCGGGTATGTGCAAGTAAAAACAATCACTTCCTCTGAACTACTGGCTGTTTAGTAGTAAATTTGTTTGTTCATTAAGCTACAACACTTGTTATTGTAGATACTGATAGAAAAAGTGAAACAAAACGTATTTAAGTTGGGAAGGAAGTCTATAGGGAAGAGATAAAATTCAAACGTTTGTCAACTCCATTGTTTGCAGTATACTCATAGAAGTAAGCATAGCACTTTACATTTGTTTATTTTGGCACACATGCCCCTGTATTACATGAATACTGTGGGCTGCAACTTGTTTTGTACTCAAACACTGACAGTATATGAACATAAAGTTATAATTTTCCCATGTACCCACTGTGTAGACAGATTTTCAGAAATATTAGTGAATGCAAGGCAGTTACCAACTGTCTAGTAAATAAAGATGTTTAAAGTTAATGTTTCGGCAGTGGAGTCCTTATGGCACAATAAGGTTTACCATGGCCACATCTCCTGCACCCTGTCAGTCACTAGTCACTGCCCTTGTAATTGTAAACCATCATTCTTCAACTCCATCAGTTAATGCCCTGGTAGCTATAAACCTACATTCCTGCACAACCCCCCTCCAGTCACTGCCCTGGCAGCTGTATAC
>NC_056745.1:1109551590-1109561590 GCF_019279795.1 Protopterus annectens | reverse complement strand
TATGGTGCTTGTGCTTTACTGGAGTTTGTGTATGGTGTTTGTGCTTTACTGGTGTGTGTGTGTGTGTGTGTGTGTGTAAATGCCCCAGGTGCTTATGGTAGGGAATGCCTCAGGCTTGAACCCTGTACCCTGTATGCAGGTGTTAAAGACTTGAGTTCTACCACCACCATTTGTAAAATTTCAGATTTTACCTCATATTTGATCTGATCTGTTCCTCATAATATCTGTGGTTTGTAAATGTTGTAATGCTTGATATTTGATGGTGTAGTAGTAGCATTGTTGCCTCACAGCTGCAGGTTCTTGGGTTTGATTCTTGGCTGGGGTTCCTTCTTTGTGGGGTCTGTATCTTCTCCCTGTGTTTGTGTGGGTTTGCTTTGTGCCCTCCCATGTTACAAAGACATGTCTGCATTATTTCTTCCTGGGCCTCCGCTGAAAATTTGTTTATTTGTTCCAAGTCAGACTGTCCTGATTAAAAAATGTTAAATAAAATTGATAGGCATTTGAATTTCAGACTTAAGGGTTTCTGAATGTTTAATTCCCTGGGTATTTGATGGTGCAGTGGTAGTATTGTTGCCTCACAGCTATAGGTTTTCTGGTTTGATTCTTGGTTGGGGTGGCTTCTGTGTGGAGTCTGCATCTCCTGCCTGTGTTTGTGTGGATTTGCTCTGGTGCCCTGCCATTTTACAAAGATGTGTCTGCAGTTTTAATCCCTGCGTCTCTGCTGAAAATTGCTTTTTGTTCTGTCCAGTAAATTTGACAGCATTTGAATTTCAGACTTCAGGTTTCTGAATGTTTAATTCCTTGCAGATTTGATGGTGCAGTGGTAGTATTGTTGCCTCACAGCTATAGGTTTTCTGGTTTGATTCTTGGTTGGGGTGGCTTCTGTGTGTGGTCTGCATCTCCTGCCTGTGTTTGGGTGTATTTGCTCTGGTGCCTGCCATTTTACAAAATGTGTCTGCAGTTTTAATCCGTCTCTGCTGAAAATTGTTTCTGTCCTGTCCGTAGTAAATCTGACAGGCATTTGAATTTCAGACTTCAGGTTTCTGAATGTTTAATTCCTTGCAGATTTGATGGTGCAGTGGTAGTATTGTTGCCTCACAGCTATAGGTTTTCTGGTTTGATTCTTGGTTGGGGTGGCTTCTGTGTGGAGTCTGCATCTCCTGCCTGTGTTTGTGTGGATTTGCTCTGGTGCCCTGCCATTTTACAAGATGTGTCTGCAGTTTTAATCCCTCGTCTCTGCTGAAAATTGTTTTGTTCTGTCATGATAAATTTGACAGGCATTTGAATTTCAGACTTGGTTTCTGAATGTTTAATTCCTTGCAGATTTGATGGTGCAGTGGTAGTATTGTTGCCTCACAGCTATAGGTTTTCTGGTTTGATTCTTGGTTGGGGGCTTCTGTGTGGAGTCTGCATCTCCTGCCTGTGTTTGTGTGGATTTGCTCTGGTGCCCTGCCATTTTACAAAGATGTGTCTGTAGTTTTAATCCCTGCGTCTCTGCTGAAAATTGTTTTGTTCAGTAAATTTGACAGGCATTTGAATTTTCAGACTTCAGGTTTCGAATGTTTAATTCCTTTTGATGGTGCAGTGGTAGTATTGTTGCCTCACAGCTATAGGTTTTCTGGTTTGATTCTTGGTTGGGGTGGCTTCTGTGTGAGTCTGCATCTCCTCCATGTGTTTGTTGTGGATTTGCTCTGGTGCCCTGCCATTTTACAAGATGTGTCTGCAGTTTTAATCCTACTGCTGAAATTGGTTTGTTCTGTCCATGATAAAATTGACAGGCATTTGAATTTCAGACTTCAGGTTTCTGAATGTTTAATTCCTTGCATAATTGATGGTGCGGTGGTAGTATTGTTGCCTCCAGCTATAGGTTTCTGGTTTGATTCTTGGTTGGGTGGCTTCTGTTTGGAGTCTGCATCTCCTGCCTGTGTTTGTGTGGATTTGCTCTGGTGCCCTGCCATTTTACAAAGATGTGTCTGCAGTTTTAATCCCTCGTCTCTGCTGAAAATTGTTTTTGTTCTGTCCGCGATAAAATTGACAGGCATTTGAATTTCAGACTTCAGGTTTCTGAATGTTTAATTGTAAATTGATGGTGCAGTGATAGTATTGTTACCTCACACAACTATAGGTTTTCTGGTTTGATTCTTGGTTGGGGTGGCTTCTGTCTGCATCTCCTCCCTGTATTTGTGTGGATTTGCTCTGGTGCCCTGCCATTTTGCAAAGGCGATGTCTGCAGTATTAATCCCTGCATCTCTGCTGAAAATTGTTTTTGTTCTGTCCATGAGTAAAATTGACAGGCATTTGAATTTCAGACTTCAGGTTTCTGAATGTTTGATTCCTTGCAGATTTGATGGTGCAGTGGTAGTATTGTTGCCTCACAGCTATAGGTTTTCTGGTTTGATTCTTGGTTGGGGTGGCTTCTGTGTGGAGTCTGCATCTCCTCCATGTGTTTGTGTGGATTTGCTCTGGTGCCCTGCCATTTTACAAAGACGTGTCTGCAGTTTAATCCCTGCTGAAAATTGGTTTTGTTCTGTCCGCAGTAAAATTGACAGGCATTTGAATTTCAGACTTCAGGTTTCTGAATGTTTAATTCCTTGCATAATTGATGGTGCGGTGGTAGTATTGTTGCCTCACAGCTATAGGTTTTCTGGTTTGATTCTTGGTTGGGAGTGGCTTCTGTTTGAGTCTGCATCTCCTGCCTGTGTTTGTGTGGATTTGCTCTGATGCCCTGCCATTTTACAAAGGCGTGTCTGCAGTATTAATCCTGCGTCTCTGCTGAAAATTGTTTTGTTCTGTCCATGAGTAGAATTGCCCGGCATTTGAATTTCAAACTTCATGTTCTTCAGAATACATAGTAGCACAACCTTTTTTTCTAGCAATTTTCTAAGTTTATAAGATGAATATTTTAAATTTGTCCCTATTTTTGGGACTGTATTCCCCATTATTGGCTTCGTCAGGTTTTTGTGCTAAGGTTGACAGCTATGGCAAGAACTGAATTCACTGAATATGGACTGTAGAATTGTGCATATTTACTGATAAAGGTGCACTGTAGAATTGTGCATATTTACTGATAATGGTGGACTGTAGAATTGTGCATATTTACTAATAATGGTGGACTGTGGAATTGTGCATATTTACTAATAATGGTGGACTGTAGAATTGTGTATATTTACTAATAATGGTGGACTGTGGAAGTCTGAGTAGACTTTTTATGATAAATGTTCTCAACTGGGCAGTTTTGCCATTATGGTGCATATGTTTTGTTTCATTGCTTACTGGAAAAATGTTCAAAACAAATTTAAAACACCCTCTAACAAGTGTACTGTATTGTACAAGGAATATAATTTTAGTACAATGAGGAAGGTGTATCAAAGAGCACATGTATGTTTCATATGCAGGGCCTATGATTGAAAACAGCCCAAAATTAATCTTTATCTGCCACTGGCAAAATGTATTTTCTTTGAATGTGGGTTTCAATGAATGTGAGTTTCAAGGGCAGAGAAGTTTTAATGCTAAGTTTTCATTGTGAGACTGCATTGCTTTGTTTAACAGATTACTTAATGTTTGTGCTGTAAAATACAAAATAAAACTTTCAAATGAAGTCCAATCATTGAAGTAAAGCAGTATGCACATTAGTGTTTATGGTAAATGGAGTGAAATAGCCAAGTAATGGTTAATTGGAATGGCTGCAGAGGCTCCAGTTCAACCATTATTTTGTCAGGGGGGGGAAGGGCAGCAAACTCAGACAGGCCCAGCTGAACTATACCTCCCAACTGTCCAGATTTTCAAAGAATGAATAGATTTTTGCTTCTTATTTTTGGTTTGTTGTTCATAAAATTTGTAGTTTTAATTCCTAAATGATTTGCCAGAAGTCACTAAATAATAAGTTTCAGACTTCATAACCTTCATAAAAATGCATGTTAAAGTAAGAGCCGTTCTATCAACTGTCTCAATTTATACAAGAGCAATTTTAGTACTGTTTATATGTGCCCCAATATATTTGGCCTTGTTCAGATTTACTGCATTAACAGGTTGAGAGGTACATGCAAATAAATTGCTTTATAGAATTAGGCATAGCCAACCTCTCAACTGTCCCCAATTTTTTGGCTCAAAATGTTGCTCTTCCCCCTAATAATTCCTCCGCAAAATAGCAATTTTGGAAGAAAACATGGAGGGTTTACAATTAAGAAATAACTGTAATAATCAAAGTTATAGATTACTTGAAATGCATGTAGATTCTTTTATTTTGTCAGCTGCTCAAGGTAGCAGTACTAATATTAAAGTGTCCCTTCTTTGACAGGTAGAAGCTGTATTGTGTCTATTTTATATTTTTGCATCACATTTTTGGTCCATTTTTCATAAAATTGTGTTTTGGCAAATTAGTGACAAATCACTAAAGACTGAAGTTAGAAAATGACAGACATTTGAGTTTTCAGATTTTATACCCTTCAGAAAATTCATACTAATGCAAGACCTATTCTATTATCTTTCTAAGTTTATTAGAGCAATATTTAAAAATTGTCCTTCTTGTTGTGCCTTTGTCCCACTTCTGTGTATGGCTTTGTCCAGATTTCTTGCTCTTGAAGTTGAGGAGGTATGACAAATGTGTCAGGGGCCATCACAGTCAGCCAGAGATTTCAAATTGTGACATGCTTGTTGCACCCACTCCCCATGTAGTGACTCTGGATGTGTGTCCAAAGGCAAGAGTAGTTGTATCTACCTTGGATGGGAGGACACACTGCATAAATACTACAGTGGCTTTTCATCTGTCCTTGATTTTGCAGAATGGTCTGGTTTCTGTGTCATATTTTGTACTGTTGATTTATGCTTATTACTCAAAGTGCCTGTTGCTCTGTGTTTAAGTAGCAATGCTTTAATGACCATAAAGGTAAGCTTGTCTGACATCGTAAGATGCAAGTAAGCTTTAATAAGTATACTGTTAAAGAATTGCCAACATTGAAAGCCTTTCTGTTGTTGCCATGCAGAGAATACTTGACTAGATAATGTATAAGCCTTGGGTATTAAAGGACAGGATTCCATTATTTTAAAAAGCTCATTACACTTGTTGGAGACTTCCAGTCATCTCTACAGGCTTTACCCGTAAACTAAACAGAATGCCAATCATGTGTGGTCCATAACCTGTACAGTAATCCTTTAAGCAATGTATCTTGAGCTTGTTTCTTGTTTCCTTTTCATTTTTTACTTTTATCATGTTTTCCCCATGAAACGTTGTCAGGCAGCAGGTCTTTTGGATAAGAAACATTTTACAAGTGGGGGCATCACATAGATTTCTACTTTCAGCATGTTGCTTGGTACTTTAATAAAGCTGAATATATTATAATTAGAACTGCAGTGCAAGGAGAAGTAGTTTGAGTTGGAGTGCTTCTGGTTTTTCTTATACTTGATTTTGACTGGCATTCCAGTAATGTATTTAAAAAGTAATTTATTTTTTCATGCCTCACAACCTTTTGTTTCCATCTAGATATTAAGTAAGCTGTCATGCAGCCAATGCATTGAAATATTTTTATTCTTCTACACTTATTTTTTGTCTTGATTGGACTTTCATAATGATGGTTTGCCACCCAGGGCAGCGTATTTAATTAAAGTTAGTTTTTTGTGGTTTGTGCATAGCTCCTCCCCTTTCTGGTCGACCACACCCTCTTGACCCCTGCCCGCCATTCAGCGTCTCCTGCAGCCCCCCTGTGATTTGAAGTCACCAGCCGCCACTGACCCAAACCCTTAAATCACTGCCAAAACAGAAACAGAAACCTGACCAGCAGAGATACTGTATGCAAAATCAATCTAGCAGTACATCATTAAGAAACACAAACTGAGAAATTTAAACAGTACAGGAAAATCTCTGTTATTATTGGTATTTATAGCTACATCTCCATTGTTTGGTCTTTACAGAAACAATTTCCTTACTACTTCTCAGACTAATATCATCAGTTTGTTGAAGTTTTATGCTAGTGATACTTCTGTCCTGCAATTACTCACCTCTTCTGGTACCATGACAAGGGGGTACTTGTCCTCAGAGAGCAGAATGAATAGACACCAGATCTGAAAAGCTTGTCTCCTCGACACTAGACCTGTAATCCCTTCTGGCCTGTAGTTCTTCTTGGCAGACAGCATCCAGCAAAGTTCATCAAATTGTTCCTTCTGAAATGAACCCTCTTTCACCTAAAGAAGAAAAAACATAACATACTGATGTCACACATTTATTTACTTTAATCTCTAAAGTTACCAGGGAAACAAGACCTACTATCGAAAAATGTTTTATTAAAGTAAGACTGCTGAGGAAGAAACTGAGTGATAAATATGGGATGAAACTATAAAGGTCATAAAATGTTGACTATAATGTGCATATGCCAGCCTATACATACAAGCACGTCAATATGTTATATATACATACTTAAATAACATGCACAGGTAAGCACACTCATGTGACCACAGTATATATTTATATTTACATTTATATCTATACAGATTCATAGGAGATTACTAGGCTAATATCCTTTACAATACCAATCTCCATAGGTATCACAAGGGATATGAAACTAAGAGTAATGCTACTCAACGCCAGAAGTCTAAACCTCAAGATGCACGCACTCAAAACTCTCCTTAGCATGGAGAACATCGATATCTGTGCAGTAACAGAAACCTGGTTCAAGGCTCCTGAGAGCACCCCAGCACTACCAGGTTATACCTCATACCATGCTTTTCGGCCCCAAAATGTGGACCGAACCACAAAAGGAGAGGGAGTATCAATATTCCTCAAAGATACCCACACCTCCAGGTTGGTGGCACAGCACGAAGCATCAGAGACTATCCATGTGCAACTAATAGTGGGTAAAACTGCCTTTGAGTTTATAGCCTGCTACAGACCACCCTCCCAAACCCAAGAACCCCACTCGGCCTTCCTGAGAACACTGGAAAATATGAAGGTCTCTCCAAACACCATTATATTGGGTGACTTCAACTACCCAAACAGACTGGGAGCATTACTCTAGCTCCAACACCCTAGCCCAAAGGTTCCTAGAATTTATAAACTCAAATGCTATGGAACAACTTGTTACCACTCCCAAAAGAGGGGAAAACATACTGGACCTGATCATCATCAACATGGGGACTCTATGCTCCAGACCAGAAGTGTATCCCTCACTGGTAAGATCAGACCATAAGCTAATCTCACTGGATATTCACATCCGACCCACCCCCTGCCCAGAAAACCACAGTGAAAAACTTCTCTAAAACAAATTTCACACTCCTCAAAACTGAGGTGGAATCTTCAAAGCCCGGGCCTCTGGAAAATACGGCCCAGACCACAGAGGAATCCTTTATAAAAGCATTCATGAACACCTTCAGGAATGCATGGATCATGCAATCCCAAATAAAACCAAGACCCAATCCTCCAAAGGCAGATGTCCTGTCTGGTGGAGCCCAGCCATAAACAAACTATACAATAGAAGAGGAAGCTACTACATGATAGAGCAAAATCCCAAAAGGGAAGGCATCTCTGATCAGTATTAGCAAAAAAACTACGGGCACTCATAAAATCGTCTAAGGCCAGCTTTGAGAGAAAATTGCACAGGACACTAAGGATAATCACAAGGCTTTCTTTAGTTATGTTAGGAACCTGGGTGGAATTCCCAGATATGCTCAGAATTAGTCCAAAATGACAAAATACACTGAACCCACAGACATTGCCAACATCCTAGCTGACAGGTTCAGTGCAATCCTTCACCAAAGGGCGGATATCTATCCCAGCAGAGTGCTGCCCCTGACATCTCAGATGCTCAGGTAAGAGCAGCCTCTCCAAAGCAAAAACACAGCATCAATGGGACCAGGCGATGTCGAGATAGATCCTACATAAACTCCAAGAAGAGCTAAACCCAAACATAAAACTAATGTTCAATCTCAGCATTAATACAGGATATGTACCCAAAGAGTGGCGTACAGCAACAGTGGTCCCTCTCCACAAAGGTGGTGCCTCAACGGATCCTGGAAAGTATTGCCCCATAAGCCTGACTAGCTTGGTCTGCAAAGCTATGGAAAGGATCATCATGGACCACATAAATAAAGATATTGGGGACCTACAGACACTGGATCCTACCCAGTTTGGCTTTGTTAAGGGCAGATCCTGCCTCTTAAACCTGGTTGATTTCTTTGGAAACAGTCTCCAAGGCCATTGGCCGAGGGAAAGGTGGTCCACACAGCCTACCTGGACCTCGCGTAAAAATACTTCAATACAATACCCCACTCGGGCATTATAGATAAGCTCACCAGCTTAAATATAAACCCCTATGTCACTAGATGGGTTGCAAACTGGCTCAAAGACAGAACCCACATGGTTAGAATTGCTGGAGCCATGTCAGACTCCAAACCAGTTACAAGTGGCATCCCACAAGACTCAGTTCTGGGACCTCTCTTGTTCGGTATATATTTCTAGGAGGTACAGGCAAACATGGAAGGACTGTGTCTGACCAAGTTCGCAGATGACTGCAAACTGGGTGCCATAATCGAATCTCCAGCCGACACAAGCATCCTCCAAAAGGGCCTCGTAGAAACAGACAACTAGTGCCAGAGCCATGGCCTCAAGCTAAATGCCAAAAAGTGTATAGTCATCCCCTTTGGCAAAAACAAAATGCCCACAAATTACTACATAGGTGGTAATCCATTAAGTACGGAAGAAGTAATTAGGGACCTGGGGACCCAAGTTGATAACAATCTCATTTGACAACCACGTGGCCAAAGTAGTTAGAAAAGACATTTTATATAGCCACTACCTAATCAGAAGGGATTCACATCTAGATCAGGGGAGGTCATTGTGCCTCTTACTCATCCCTCATCAGGCCCATAATTGAGTACAATGCCCCTTTTGGGATGTACCTTACCAGACACCTGCAGCAACTGGAAAGACCCCAAAAGTACCTCACCAAGAGGATCGAGGCTCAAACAGATGCCATATGCTGCCCGGTTAAAGAAACTCCAGCTCTACTCAGTGGCATACTGCCTGCTCAGAGGCGATCTGTGCCTGACATATAAAGCCATGTCCAACCCGGAATTAATGGACATGCTGCACCTCAGAAAATCCAAATCCCATCAAGCTACACGCTCAAGAGACTTGAACCTCAGCACTGAAATAAATAGGACATGCTGGAGGGACAGATTCATAACCCAGAGGCTCCCTTCACTCTGGAATAAAATCCCAGTCCAGGTTAGGCAGAGTCCCTCATTAACTCTCTTCAAGAGGAATCTTGATGAGCGGATGGGAGATCATCGGTTTACCCCAGGTATCACTTCTGTGTCACTGTTAGACAGAGGCACAGTATACTAACCTCGAAAAAAGGCATAGCAAAATTAATTTAAAATGGGTGGCGAAAGCCAAACACACTCTGATTAGGCTTATAAATGCCCTAGGGCAGATAGCCTAGTATGAACCTATGAACCTATGAACCTATGAACTAACTATGATTCTACACCTACAGGAATGTTCTGTTGTCATAAATGTGTTGCGGTCCCCTAGATCTATTTATGCTCTGTTTATAAGTTCCCACACTGCAACTATACTGTCACTTTTTCTAGACAGTTTACTTGTTACTCATCTTCTGTTGTATATGCTGGTACTGGTTCTTCATGCAGCAGCTTTTATGTATGAAAAATCTCTAGAAGACTGTCAGAAAAGAATTAAAGAGCATTTGGGGGTTATTAGGTCTAGGAACATGAATAATGCTATTGCTAAACATAGTATGACGTGCTAATTTTGTTAAGTTTCAGTTTTTGGTGTTGGAACAGGTTGATGTTTTCTTTGGTAATACTGATACCTACTTGGAATTAAGGGAACTTGTGGCAGCTACTGTTAAACTCTGATGCCTCCCCTGGTTTAAATAAAAATATAAACATAAAATGTGCTCTGAGATGCTTTAACTGATTACTTTGCATATATTCAGTTTTACAAGTGTTCTTTTGTTCAGTTTGAATGTATATTGCTAGTTCATTGGTT